>NC_060130.1:568094009-568397039 GCF_021461395.2 Schistocerca americana
GCCATGCCATTTCCACCTGGCGCCTCAGTTGGACCAGCGTTCGTGCTGGACGTGCAGACCGCGTGAGACGACGCTTCATCCAGTCCCAAACATGCTCAATGGGGGACAGATCCGGAGATCTTGCTGGCCAGGGTAGTTGACTTACACCTTCTAGAGCACGTTGGGTGGCACGGGATACATGCGGACGTGCATTGTCCTGTTGGAACAGCAAGTTCCCTTGCCGGTCTAGGAATGGTAGAACGATGGGTTCGATGACGGTTTGGATGTACCGTGCACTATTCAGTGTCCCCTCGACGATCACCAGTGGTGTACGGCCAGTGTAGGAGATCGCTCCCCACACCATGATGCCGGGTGTTGGCCCTGTGTGCCTCGGTCGTATGCAGTCCTGATTGTGGCGCTCACCTGCACGGCGCCAAACACGCATACGACCATCATTGGCACCAAGGCGGAAGCGACTCTCATCGCTGAAGACGACACGGCTCCATTCGTCCCTCCATTCACGCCTGTCGCGACACCACTGGAGGCGGGCTGCACGATGTTGGGGCGTGAGCGGAAGACGGCATAACGGTGTGCGGGACCGTAGCCCAGCTTCATGGAGACGGTTGCGAATGGTCCTCGCCGATACCCCAGGAGCAACAGTGTCCCTAATTTGCTGGGAAGTGGCGGTGCGGTCCCCTACGGCACTGCGTAGGATCCTACGGTCTTGGCGTGCATCCGTGCGTCGCTGCGGTCCGGTCCCAGGTCGACGGGCACGTGCACCTTCCGCCGACCACTGGCGACAACATCGATGTACTGTGGAGACCTCACGCCCCACGTGTTGAGCAATTCGGCGGTACGTCCACCCGGCCTCCCGCATGCCCACTATACGCCCTCGCTCAAAGTCCGTCAACTGCACATACGGTTCACGTCCACGCTGTCGCGGCATGCTACCAGTGTTAAAGACTGCGATGGAGCTCCGTATGACACGGCAAACTGGCTGACACTGACGGCGGCGGTGCACAAATGCTGCGCAGCTAGCGCCATTCGACGGCAACACCGCGGTTCCTGGTGTGTCCGCTGTGCCGTGCGTGTGATCATTGCTTGTACAGCCCTCTCGCAGTGTCCGGAGCAAGTATGGTGGGTCTGACACACCGGTGTCAATGTGTTCTTTTTTCCATTTCCAGGAGTGTACATATTCTCAACTAGCTGCTAGTGAATAACTTAAACTTTTAATGTCATTTTGTGTTAAATAATAAGTACGGCTTGATACTTTGAAGAGGAAATCATGACTACCACGAACTTACTACGTGCATTACCTATCTGACGTAATAATGAGACTGGTAACATTTCAGGTATGTAATTTGTTGTAATAAATGTGAGCTTACAAGCCTTAAGGACAGTCTTATCTGTGATAAGGTGTTCCCTGGTAACTTTAGTATCGTGGTATTACTTTACAGCTTGAGTTATTGCGATACAGAGCAGTATTGGCTAGTGGTGACTTGTTGGAACCATTTTCAATAGTCAAACGACTGTACCGAGGAGCGATTAGAGGACCTGCTAGACAGCTACGTTATGCGGGTTGCATGCGAATCAGGCGAAATGCAATTCAGGTCTTTCGGATACTTTTGAGCACGACTGTACCTTTGTAAACATCATTCTGACAACGCATGTCGTTACAGCGTGATTACATGTGAATACCACATTAATGCAATAAATGCTCAAAATGACGTCCGTCAACCTCAATGCATTTGGCAATACGTGTAACGACATTCCTCTCAACAGCGAGTAGTTCGCCTTCCGTAACGTTTGCACATGCATTGACAATGCGCTGACGCATGTTGTCAGGCGTTGTCGGTGAATCACAATAGCCAATATCCTTCAACTTTCCCCACAGGAAGAAATCCGGGGAAGTCAGATCCGGCGAACGTGCGGGCCAATCCACATGTCATCAAATATGCAATTCAATACCACTTCAACCGCACGCGAGCTATGTGCCGGACATCCACACGTTTTAAGTTCATCGCCATTCTATCATGCAATTAAACATCTTGTAGTAACGTCGGTAGAACTATACGTAGGAAATCAGCATACATTGCACCATTTAGATCGCCATCGATAAAATGGGGGCCAATAATCCTTCCTCCTATAATGCCGTACCATACATTAACCCGCCAAGGTCGCTGATGTTCCACTTGTCGCAGCCATCGTGGATTTTCCGTTGCCCAATAGTGTGTATTATGCCGGTTTACGTTACCGCTGTTGGTGAATGAGGCTTAGTAGAATGCGTGCAAAAAATCTGTCATCGTCCCGTTATTTCTCTTGTGCCCAGTAGCAGAACTGCACACGATGTTCAAAGTCGTCACCATGCAATACCTGGCGCACAGGAATATGGTACGATTGCAATCGATGTTGATGTTGCATTCTCAACACCGACGTTTTGGAGATTCCCGATTCCCGCGCAATTTGTCTGCTACTGATGTGCGGATTAGCCGTGTCAGCAGCTGAAACACCTACTTGGACATCATAATTTGTTGCAGGTCGTAGTTAACGTTTCACATGTGGCTGAACACTTCCTGGTTCCTTAAATACCGCAACTATCCGGCGAACGGTCCGAAAAATTGGATGATGTCGTCCAGGATACCGAGCAGCATATATAACACACACCCGTTGGGTATTTTATTCACAATAGCCATATATCAACGCGAATCGACATTTTCCGCGATTGCTGTGCGGTCCATTTTAACACGGGTAATGCATCACGAAGCAAAAACCGACCGCACTGGCGGAATGTTATGTGATGCCACGTACTTATAGGTTTGTGACTATTACAGCGCCATCTATCACAAAGCGAAAAAAGAGGTCCAACTAAAACATTCATATTTCTTTACGTACTATAGGAATGTGTAATAAGAAATGGGGGTTCCTATTTTAAAATACACAGTTGATATCCGTTTGACCTATGGTAGCGCCATCTAGCGGGCCAACCATAGCGCCGTCTGGTTTCCCCCTTCAAGCTAGACGAGTTTCGTGCTTTGTAATTTTTTCGTTTAATGCTTATTTCGTGAGGTATTTGGCCCGGTCACTATCAATGGACCACCCTGTATATACGCAGGCGATGTCACTACGCCCTGTGTTTTTGTCAAGGACTTGCAGCCATCAGGAACTCTATGAGAATCGGCCTCTTTTCTTTTCGAATCGAGGTACGCAACAATTAGCAACTAAATGGCTTAGATGATCTACAGTTGTAATGAGATACCTGCAGGCAGGCAACATTGAGAGAAACGTTGAACCCACTCTGTGTGTCATCGGGAGTCGGGGCGAAATTAGAAATAGCATTGGCCACATATTAAACGCCACCTAACGTAGCAAAGTTTTGTATATCTACCAGTTACACGCCGATAGTAGTTCCCATATGAATATGTTGATATTTTTCTACTAAATTTTCCTTTCAGGCTACGAAGATGTTAATTCGGAGGAAGATGAACCAACATCAGGGACTGCGTCAAGATCTGCTAATGCTGACGATGACAATCCTGCTGCACTTAGTATTATGTTTCTTTCGGTCTGGATTGTACGGCAAATTCAAACAATCGTTCATCGGACACTCCATAAATTTGCAAATAATCCCGAATGGCTACACATGAACTTTATGTGAAAATGTTCCACTTCTTTCTGTTGAGGCACACATAAAGATTGAAAGATAACAAACTGTAGGCCAGTTAGGTCAGGCGATGCTGAGGGAATTAGATAAGGAAATGAGAGGCTAATAATTGTTTGCTATGTTGTTGGTAAAATAAATGATGATGGCAGAAATAAAACGGACTTAAAATCTACAACGGAAATAGCAACAACAACTTTTCGGAAACAGACAAAACCATGCTAACTAGGAATAGAGATATGAATGGTACGCAGTCTTTTCTGAAAGCGTTTGCCAGCATTCCTGGCGTTATTTAATGGTGCAGATTGTTGCCAGTATACATAAACGTTAGCCGTTGCTATACTTCACCCACGATCCAAATCCTGTAAGTGGAAATAATACTCAGTGGTGTGTCATTCAGTTCTCTACGTTTTTAGCCACACAGCATATCTGTAGGGTGGAGAGCACAATGGTCCGCGCTAGGATGGATGTCCTCATTCGATTATGCAAGATTCCCAAGATTTAGTCATATGATAAGGCTTGTTACTGGAAACGTTGCAAAGGGTGGGAATTTAATTATGCTTGCACATTTTTGTGCATAACAGGCAATACTCAAGCAATGTATCGACCGCCGAAGTTGGTATTGATAAATTGAAGTTTCGCACGGATATGCCAACAGCTCGCTAGACCATTTTTAATGGTGCCGTCCAAGTTGTCAATTATAGGTCCGTGCCTGCAGTGTACGTTGAAACTATACGTAAGGAAAAGAAGTTTTTCATCAAATGACATCTCGTACCTGGACGCAAGCACCGAAGCCGTACTCACTTATCTAATAGAGATTCCCTTTGTACTGGATAGTGCCGCGCCATTGGTCTGTGGTGACTCCCAAACCTAAAAGAGGAGGAGATGTCGCCAACTGTGAATCAAAACAGCCAAAGTAAATAGGAAAGCGAAAAAACGAAACAAACGAATAGCACGAAGCACGTTTAAGTTCACAGCGGAAGACAGTGAGCGCCGTGATAAGCAAAGAAACGGAGGAACGACAAAATGAAAGGATTCAAGACTCAAGAACCGCTTATTTTTCAAAAGGTAATGTAAATAGTTAGGATATGTTTTCAACGAAAATTTTTTCACCTCTTATACCTTAAAGTTTATTCTTTTATTCCTACTACTGCTTTGTTATATCAATCCCCTGAGCGAAGCCGGATACCCCAGGTAGTTTAATGTAAAAGCATATACATCCTTATGTAGAAATTAATATGCGCAATCCGAATGACATAGGACTCCCAGAGCATAACAATACTGAATATACATAAAGCTAAGTCTTAATGGCAGGACGATGGAAAAGGTTACATTCAGATATTGTAGTACTGATGAGCAGTGTATTACGAGCATGTTGTTTGTACGTAATATTACCCTAGAACTCTCATGGTATAACTCTGAGTGTACCAATGACATAAACCTTTGAATCTCCTAATACAGAAGAAAACAGTATATCCTAACACAACCGGACTCTTTAACACGCACTCAGCTACGTTCTTCATTTGTCATCTTGTTGAAGTTGTTGTTCTCAGCGTTGCAAGCTAGTGTGCTCTTGGATTTGTCTTGAGAGACTTTTTTGTCTGTGGACCGTCTCAACTCGACCTAATTCTTCACTATCCGTTGTGACACGACTTTTCACCATGTATGTGGTTACTAAATGCATTTCCAATGTTCTTAAACGGCTCTAATTACACTTTGTTCGTCAAATTCCCACAAAAATAGCTAAACTTATCCTACCAAACAATCGAACTTCAAAAAAATTCCATAGACAAAAAAGGCACGCAAGACAAATCCAAGAGGGCACTAGTTTGCAACGCTGAAAACAACAACTTTAACAAGATGACAAATAAACAACATAGTTGAGAGCATGTGAAAGAGAGAGAAGAAAAACGTTCGATCTAAATACGCTGAAAATTTTTCGATATTTCACTAAAGAGTATTGCATTCTCGCTAAACTCGTTCGCAGGGTCGCAAGATGAGAGGGGATTGTTGAAATGCTTTTTTTTCATCTGCGGCTGAATTTTAACTGGGAAAAGTTTTGTTGCTACTCTCAACAGGGATTGATGACCCTTGCAGTCTGGTCCCTTTAATCCCACAAACCAACCAACTAACTACCCTCAACAGCGATCCCTTTCTCTTGGTATATCTAAGGCATGCCTTGGATAGGAGTTGTGGACATGTTCGAAGTGGTATGCAGACGTTTCAGCCGCCACATCGAATACTGAGATCCGTTCACTATTACACACCCGTCACAGAATTTGAAATAAGTGTAGAGCCGACAAATACCAGCCCAGCCCTAAATGAATCCTTGTGCACATCCCTCTTATTCCACACAAATGGAATGTACTGGCCTTGCCATGTTGATAATGGCGCCTGTCATCTAACAAAATGTAGGGGGTAGAAGTGCAAGGTATGATGTGCAAGTCAAAGTGGAAGTCCCTCCATCTTCTTTGAACACTTTTAACATTTATTTACTGGGAGGAGCCACAACAGGCTGGAAACAAATAATGGTCATCGTTTTTGCTTACTAACTATTGGTTTCCTCAAATATCGTGAACTACAATTATTTTACCAAATCCAACTCTTGCTGGGAAACCATAGGTTTATTCACTTTCTCCATAAAACATTTTTCTGCGCCATGTAAGGGGAAGGATGTGCTTTCAATCAAGCATTCGCACATACTCAGATTCTACCTCGCTAATGTCTTCTTGACCTCCTAAGGTTTGAAGAAGAAAGGAATAGCAGAAGAGGAATGTGGCCAGTCGTAATATTCAAGCACACTGTCCCCAAATCTGAGATTTTACACAGGCCACTACTCATATGGTGAAAATAGCAGTACTTTGTGCTAACAGATTATGTGAATGCCTAACAGGGCACTTTATTTCACATGCACATACCCAGTTGCAGCCTAAATGAAATTGAATAAGCAGTTCCGCACTATTTCTCCTGTCCAACAAAAAAAAAGAAATAATGATCTACTTTATCAAGCATCATGCTGAGTAATGCAAATTAAGACTACACTCGGTAAACTCGACTGCATTCTAATCAAGCACGGTTTCACCATAATTATTGTCTGTGCACCCAGCAGTCACAAAGCATGGCTTGTACAACGAGAATTTGATGTATTCACCTTGTATAGGTGCTGGTCCGTTCAAAAGAAATCACACGCAACTAATCTCAGATTATGTATAAAATGTATGTTTTACCATCAGCTGCTTTTATTTTTAACCCAAATATCAACCAGTTTCTATCAAGGAGGATCTTCACGGATACGTGTTAAAATGGGTTAAGCCTCCACATTTGTCATTACTTAATTGGAATGTTAAACATTTCATGAATATACAACACCGAATTTTAGAAGCAAACACAGTATTTGGGTTTCTAAAAGTCCTGCGTTCTGCATTTTATTTAAGTAATGACAAATATACAACACAGGACATTCAGAAACAAGCACAGTATGTTTGCTTCTAAAATTCCTGTCTCGTATAGTCAAGACTTGCTATACATCTTATTTAAGTAATGACAAAGGTGGTGGTTTTAACCCTTATCCGTGAAGGTGGTCCATCACTAAAACCAGTTGATATTTGGGAGTAAAGTAAAAGCAGCTGATAGTGAAACATGCATTTTATACATTACTTCGCAGCTGTTGACATTCACTTTCAAAGAACGTTTAAATCTAAACTTACAATCTACACACGCAAGCTTGATCTGCATACAGATGAAGCACACGCTGTCCACATTGTCTGTGCAGCCAGCGAGCCCTATGTCCACCGGAGGCAATGGATTTTCAAAGTACTCACCATATATTCATGGTTGTTCGTTGAAAAGGAGTCTCACCGAAGTTAATTCAGCTTAATTGTACACTACACACGCGAATAATCTCGACTTGAGACTAGCACACTCACAGATCACTAACAAGCCTGGTTGCAAAAAAATACCCCATGTGTAAAACTACGGCGCCTATTTGCTTAAGTCGTTCCTCCTCAATATTCCTATCCAAATAAATTTAAAAAATCAAGCCTCCCTTTGCTGGTAACATTTCCTAAAAAGGAACGGATTAGTGTGTAAACCACTCTAAGATTCCATGTACAATGCCCTCGTCGTCAATAAAATATGCGGAGCGCATACTAAACTGAACTGCGCATTACCAGCGCCAGCATCTGAGTGCGCAATATGGCGACAGGGCCGACGAGTCCTGCTTCCGATCAGCGGGGAAGGGGGGGGGGGGGCTTGACTTTCTAGCAACAATGGCCTGCCACACCTGCAGAGGCCTACACGTGTTTGATCCCTTATTCCTGCTTTGCTAGCCTAGGAAGAAATCTCTAGTTGGCAACAGCTTGGGACTGTACAGACAGCATCTATGAAAGCCTCGTCTATCACGTGAGCGGACGACACATTCCAAGGCATTCAACTCCCAAACTAACTACCAGAAGAAAATAAAAATAAAAAACATACATAGTATCATTGAGACGATGTGGACACCTAACGATTAGTGAGGGATGTGCATTGAAAAGTAAAATAACACAATTCGTCCATCCCTTCTCTATGGCACACTGGCACCATTGTAGCGAAATACAATGAAAATATGTGCACCAATCTCGACGCCAGTGAAAGAGGTGGATGGTTCCCTTTCAGTGCAAATCAAATAAATTTCGTTCATCGCACGGTAGATGTTCTACGATGGGCAGCCTGTCTTATAGTGGAATGCTCCCACAGTGAGACATATTTACTTTTTAATTAGGATCACCTGACCATGAATGCTGCGGGACGGAAGAGAACGCAATTATAAGCTTTAAAGAATTCATTTTCTTAAGTTTGTATCACAATTAAATGATTGACCATCAATTATTTGAACCGAAATATAAATGTCAATTCACCTGATTCTGACAAAGAGGATTGCTTACTTTTAGCTCTTATTAAATACACAAAAGAGCCAAAGAAACTAGTCTACCTGCATAAGATCATGTAAGGCATCCGCGGTCACATAGAAGTGCCGCAGTGTGTCGTGACATGGACTCGACCAATGTCTGAAGAAGTACTGGAAGGAACAGATACCATGGACCCTGCAGGTCTGTCCGTAAATCCATAAGAGAACGCGGGGGTGGAAATCGCTTCTGAATAGTACATTGCAAGGCATATCAGATATGTTCAATAATGTCCATTTATGGGGAGTTTGGTGGCCAGCGAAAGTGCGTAATCTCAGAACAGCGTTCCTGAAGCCAGGTATCTGTAGCAATTCTGCACGTGTGGGGTTTCGCATTGTCCCGCTGTAATTGGCAAAGTCCGTCGGAATGGAAAATGGACATGAATGGATGCTGATGATCTGACAGGATGCTCGATTACCTGTCACCTGTTACAGACGTATCTAAAAGTACCAGAGGTCCCATATAACTCAATCTGCTCACACCCCACACCACTACAGAGCCTTCACCAACTTGAACAGTCCCTTCCTGACATACAGGTTCCATGGATTCATGAGGTTGTCTCAATACCTGTATACGTCCATCTGCTCGATACAATTTGAAACGAGAATGGTCCTACCAGGTAACATATTTCCAGTCATCAACAGCCCAATGTCGGTGTTGACTGGCCAAGACGAGACGTAAAACTTCGTATCGTGCCGTCATCAAGAGTACAAGAGTGGGTCATCGACTCCGAAAGCACATATCGATGATGTTTCGTTGAATGTGTCGCTCGCTGACAGTTGTTGATGGCACAGCACTTAAGTCTGCAGCAATTTGAGGAAGGGTTGCACTTCTGTCATGTCGAACGATTCTCTTCAGTCGTCGTTGGTTCTGTTCTTGCAGGATCTTTTTCCGGCCGCAGAGATGTCAGAGATTTGATGTCTTACCGGAGGAATATTCATGGTACACTCGTGGAATGGTCATATAGGAAAATCCCCTCTTCATCGCTACCTACGATCTAACAACTGCACTAGTCACTTGCTTTATATAGTAGTCGTCGAACTCAGTGTCGTATTCTGCGTGTTTGCATATCTATGTATTTGATTGTTCAAATGGCTCTAAGCTCTATGGGACTTAACATCTGAGGTCAACTGTCCCCTAGACTTAGAACTACTTAAACCTAACTAACCTAAGGACATCACACACATCCATGCCCGAGGCAGGATTTGAACTACGACCGCAGTAGCAACATGGTTCCTGACTGAAGCGCCTAGAACCGCTCGGCCACAACGGCCGGCTCTGTATTTGAATACACATGCCTATACCAGTTTCTTAGGCTCTTCAGTGTATGTCTGTTGAAAATTTATTTGAAAGTATGTTTAATTAATTCGTTTCCACAGCGGAACATACGTTGATATCAATAAACGTACAATAAAGGGCTGCTTGAGGGAAGCTCAATTTGAACAAATGTACCTCAGACGAAAAGGAAGATTGCTACTGAACTGAAATCGGCTTTCGAAACCCGTGAAGCTCGCAAATGCAAGTTAAAGACGCATTAATAATCCAAGTTAGTGAAAACACTGAAAAAGCAACACAGATTGCAGAACGGAGCTCACAAATTGTGAGCTGCTCAGACAAAGGCAGTGCTAGCGCTGAAAGTGACACTTACTCAAGACTCAGCAAAGTACCACAGGTATGACTGGAGACATCTCTCTAGATGGAACGTCATGGTGGCTTGTCTCCAGCCCATCCCTTCGTCTTCTCTACGTTTCTCCGCATCCCCAAAAACCGTCGACTTGGAGGGGGGACTCACGCCTTCCTCCACAGTGTTGATCAAGAATTGACCTGAATGCACGAAAATGGAGGGGAAGCCAATAAGGTTTCTCCACCATCGCGTGATGCTAAGCAACTAGAACTTGATACAGTGCATTTTCTGTGCCGCCACTAGCTGCGTCAGACATTCGTGTCACAGCGCCTATTCCATTTATTCACCTGAGTTGCTGACAAAGTCCGCAGCGTAAGCTTCATAAATTTTCCCACAGAGGAGACGGCGAAATGGTTGTTTCGAGTGTTTGCGTTACCAGGTAGTATGCGCGGACCCGTGACCCCAACAATACCGAGGGGGCCGCGGTCACTATGCTCAAATCTCAAAGGCCCATGTCCACACGCGGACGATGGAATGAGGCCAGCTGCGGACCTACAGACCAACAGGTTCTTTTAAGCCATCGCTTATCCGCCAACTCCTCTAAGGATTCTTGCATCACATCCTCTATACTTAGCCTCTGGGATGAGAAATTTAAGGATCTTACTCCAGAACCAGCTAGATATCTATTGCCCCAAAGCAATGTTTCAAAAATACATCTGCCAAATATAACTAGAATTGCAAAGTGATATGTGACTGTACAGTCACAATGTGTTGAGAATGATTTTTGACATAGAATTTGTGATATTGTTTTGGGGTTTCTGCCAGCTATGAGTGTACGCGCAGTGGGAATAGCCATCCGCATTTCTAGATGTTTCTGTTTAGCTGTGAGTTAACCCTTTAGAGCACTGAGCGAGCTCAGGAAGAGTCCTGTGAATACAGCGCCTCTTGCCATCATCCTAACGATTTATTTCATGAACGCAGTGAATAGATTTCGTCACCATTGCCGAACGAACAAATTACAAATTCTAACTCATGATTGCCTATCAGGAGGAATGATTTGAGATTGGCAGTACCAAATGTATGTTGGATAGTTATTTTTGCACTTTGATTCTGCAATGAAAAGCTTCCCTGTATTTGAGTTGAATTCACTGCAAAAATTTATAAAACAATCATCCTTTGCCTCGGATCCACTTTCAGGAATGATTTGAATGTTAGGACTGAGTCGTGGGATAGTAAGCAAGGGGAAAGAGGAGATTTTGTGCTTATAGGAGCCTCCGAATGTTTCAGGAGCTACGATATTTCCTGCACCGGCAAAACGGGATCCGTTGGTAGCTGACTGAGACGAATAACCTCAACAGGGGAGGAGAGACCAGCGGAGCGTGACCCTTTGTTTGCGGCGAATCTCCCAAGAGGAAGTCGCGAACCACATGACTGGCCACGTCCCATCCAGCTGTGAATACTTTGATGACAACAGCCTGTCAACCATCCGTGTGTCTTCTCTGGCATTCTTGCTTGCAACGATCGATTTAGCCATACTCGACAAACACATTTTCCTATATTATTGTCCCACACAAGGATTTATGCGTATAAACACATTTTTCGTGTTTTGGTAACCACAGGTCTTGCACAGCACAACACACTAGGACACTAGAATATATTAATTAAGGCATAAGCAATTAATTTTGGAGTCGAATTTGCTCAAGTTTCATTAAGGAAGTAAATAATACCATTCACTTCGTACATGTGCCAGGATGAATGAGGCAGCCACTACTAATTTTTTCTGAAATTCACATCTAAATAAATTTATTTAGTTTTTGATAGTTTCCATGTTCAACTACTTTAAAACATTGTGTTGGTAGGTACTGTTACATGATTTTATTAATCATTCTAAGCCTGTCATATAAAATTCATCCTAAGGATGCTATTTTTATTAATTTTAATCGATTGTGGTACTAAGTTCCCATACGTTATATTTTTTCCATTTTCCTTTCCACTGAAGGAAAGATTGCTAGGAGTTTCACATTTCATAGATTTTCCGTGATTAATTTAAAGTATAATTTTTGTGCATTAATCACTGATGAGCGATTATAGCCATCAAGGGAGTTTTACTCTTCAAGAAAGAGAAGATAGTTGGGTGATGTGTCAATATTACAATGTATCACTTTGCGATACTATGTAAGTTTGCTATGTATATTTTCTTAATTTTGCTCGTCGGGAATACATAGCTAGTGGCTTCTGGAGTACGACACTCAAATTTCGTTTTCCTGTACCCGGTCAGAGGGAATCAGTTGTGAGAAGCCGGAGTGTTGTTGGTACTGTGAGTACGGGATGGGTTTAAGCCCTGTGTTGAACTGTTGTTTCTCAAAACTACTTATCCGAAAGCAAGCATGGTTCCAATGCCCTCGAATCGGTATGGGCCCTTGATATTAGAGTATAGTGACATCAGGTCCCCTGAATATTGATTGTGTTATGAATCTGCACCTCCTGTGGGCTGACGAAAACACAGGAAACATCTCCAGTGTAAGAAAAATTAGCGTTACACGTTTCCGGATGTTGTCAGCCAATCATATCGGTCAACTGAATCAGTGCTGTGACCTCGAAGAGTGACCCAACGAGTGCTTACACAGGAAATACAGCGTACGAACGTCGCGCGGGATTAGCCGAGCGGTCTGGGCGCTGCAGCCATAGACTGGGCGGCTGGTCCCGGCGGAGGTTCGAGTCCTCCCTCGGTCATGGGTGTGTGTTAGTCCTTAGGATAATTTAGTTTAAGTAGTGTGTAAGCTTAGGGACTGATGGCCATAGCAGTTAAGTCCCATAAGATTTCACACACATTTGAACAGTGTACGAACCTGTAGTTAGTTAACTGACATATAATAAACGATGAAGGAGAGTTTTAAACAGGTTTCTCCAGCATTGTGGCGTATTTAGGTAAATTATATCTCGTCACTATGGCACAAGTCGTGAATTCTCCCTTTAAAGTAGTCGTTTTCCTTTTTTATTGGGGGGGGGGGGGGGGGGGCGAGAGTGGGGAGGAATATAGAGGAGGTAGGAAACAGTGTTGAAACGGGTTGCCGAAAGATCACATCTACCGAGAGGTGCCCGATCACTGCCCAGAGGACTTTACTAAGTGTTGAGTTTGTGCCCTTTTTAATGTTAGCGCCGATATTGTTCTGAGCTGTATACATTTTTGCCAGGTTTGTTCCCCAAATTGTGTCTCTACTTCTGAAATCGCACATATCTACATCTCCGATATGTATCTTCAGTTGTATTTACGAGCTGCACAGATTTCGAGAGCAAGTCGCTGTTCCGTAGACATAATCCATTTAGTTTGAGGTAGCTACCAGTATTGATAACAATACCTTCCGGACCAAATCAGCTCAGTCAAGCAGTTATTTACTCTATATATGTGTACATCATCGTGTATTCCGTTGTGGAATTGACATTGTTAAAATTATTTTCAAATGCATAACACATTTTGAGCTTCAAGCAAGAAATCATCTTCGTGATAATTGAGAGAAGTTGTACTCATCTGTCACTTTAAATAATTGACTATAATTCATTTAATGGCGATACGGAATTAAGAAAATTAATTTGTATGTTAAAGCTTCCAATTTCATTTAATTTCGTCTTACAACTATTCAGGATGAGCGATCCCAATGAAAGAACATATATGCGTGATATCTTTTGGATAACTGATTGGTGCTATCACTGTGACTGTGCTTCATGGTAAAACAGGCTCCCCTGTTTGCAACATTTAATGTGTGCTGTAGGAAATTTGTTTCATTTGCATCGCTAATGATTATTGAGAATTGTTTAATTTGTATTTATCATAGCGTTGAGACCATAGAGATTTGAAGCTGCTTTAGTTAGCAATTTGTTGTTTTATGTTATACAAGGCGTACAGTAACATTTTTGTGTTGAGTACTTGATTGTGGCAGCAGGTTCCGCACTCCTCTACTGAACTCCAGTAAGTGAGTTCTTATACCGACAACGAGTATAACCATTTCAGTATACTACTAATCTGACAGTAAGACATTTACCTCACTGGGATGCAGTTCCTTCTGACGTCAATACGTGTTTCCGTGGCTGGTACAGTCAGTCTCCTGTCTACATTGTAGCACCATCTAGATGTCGTGTGGAGGCGGTGAACCTGAGTGCTACAAGCACTGGAAGGTTTTGTAGGAGGTTTTTGGCTACTCAGAGAAAAAGCTAATGAGCTTGTTGCTGACTAGATGTCACAATCAGTCGCCTGTAAATACGATGGCCACTCGTAACTGCGATAACATCTCGACAACTGACGCATCCATACCACTGCTGAGGTAATCTACCACCTTCTATTGGCATGCGCCATCATTAATGTCTCTATCGGCCCCCCTGCATTAGGTGTTTTATTTATTCAGTTTGTGTCCACTAATTACTTACATGTTTGGTACTGTTTGATTGGCTGTTGTGTTGAAGTCCAGTAATAATTTTATAATAGAGAGGCCTTTTTTCCACCAGCTACTACGCCTTCTTGCTCTACTCGATTTGTGAGCTTCTTATTTAAGTAGAGTAGTGCTATCCCCGCCCGTCCTTAATCCATCCGCTGAGATTGTGAAGACCAGGTTGAGTAACTCATGTAGTAGTAGACGAAATCGATGCTTAAGGCACAGCCAGGAGAGGAAGTAGGCAAGTGGATACTCGATTCCAATCCATACACCAGGGAATGTGTTTACACCGTTTCACAAGATTAATTCAGAAATTAAGCGTATATAGTACAAAATATGTATGTAAACCTGAGACTTCCTAGATGTTTGACTCACAAAACAAGACACCTTAGTGAACGTTTCGTCCGACCGTTACAAAGAAAGTGTACCGAAGTATTCAGATGATGCAAAATCCAATCGCAGGTAAGACCTACATATACAGGAGGGGAAATCAGGAATCGAACGACCTCAGTCATGAGTCTATTGCATGTATTTGTAATGAGTTGGAAAAACTTAATATGCAACTTCCATTCATTTTATTTCTTTCTATGGTTCAATACATAAAAATATTAATTGACTTCCTGTCTCTATGCTAGCTGTTTATGGCCATTCGCTGTCTCTTATTCTACAACATTTACTGGTTGAGAAACCTGCTTTAGGTTTCGATTTCCGATGCAGCCACCGTGAAGGGATCATGATAATCTTTCAGGTAAGTTGCTAGTTTCTGCAATTTTATTTGTGTTTAAAGTTCGATATATAAGAAATAATTGACTCTCTGCCTTCCTGCAAATTATTTTCGGTCTTCCACTAGTCCGTTATTCCACAACATTTTCTGGTTGATAAACCTGTTGTGGGTTTCAATCTCCGATGCAGCCACCATCAAGATGAGAGGATGATATTTCAGGTGGGTTAATATTTCTGGAGATAGCGGGAAGAAGTTACAGTTGAGACAGTAGGTATTCTAGTCACCTTCAATAGTATTCCACCACTCCAACTTGTTACCTCTTTGAAATGATTCTATGGAGACTAACTCACCTGCGCTTCATTAGCCGACAGCTACATGCTGAATAACTATATCAGGAAAACCTTTTTCAGAGTTCTGGTTGAGAACGTTTGTTATGTTCTTCGAATTTGCTGGCACTCTAGGGCGTCAATAACGATGTTTGCATTTCGTTTTCTGCTGATATGACCTCAGATTCATGTGAAACCAATGATTGTAATGTAGTCCTTGCAAAATGGCCGCATATGAAGTTGGGAAGCCTCATTCGTGGGATAAAGATGTTTGTGGAACACTTCTGATATCCAATTGATATAAAATTAACTACATAAGGTAATTAAACTGATCAGTTAACTGCTCCCCACCCATGATGACGTCATGAGCTTACCTCAGCTAGCAAGTGGGACTCTTCCATCTCCCCCTACACCGAAATGTCTCAGACAGGATCCTGTAACAATGCAGTTAGGTTTCCACAAAATCCGAGCACTTCGATCAAAGTTTGTAATTCACCACTACGATTGGCCATCATTCCAGATGTGGATTGGAGTCACAGAGAATTGTCGCATTCATAGGATGTAGTTGGAGACTGAAACACTTCCCCACATTGTCTTTGACCAATCCTCATTTTTATTTTTATTTTTTATTCACACATCAGATTACATGGGACCAAATTGAGGAGCAAATCTCCAAGGTCATGGAACGTGTCAGTATATGAAATTGCAACATAAAAGTAATAACAGATAAAAATAAGATGTTTACGTACCCGAAAAAAGTCAAGCCATATGTTAAAGTAAACACAATCGACAATACAACAAGAATCAGCTTAATTTTGCAAGGAACTCGTCCACAGAATAGAAGTAATGACCCATGAGGAAACTCTTCAGTTTCGATTTGAGAGCGCGTGGATTACTGCTAAGATTTTTTTAATAGCTTATTGAAAATGGATGCAGCAGTGTACCTTCCCGCACAACATTTAAGGAGGTCCGATCCAAATAAGGGTGACTTCCGCCGAGTATTAACTGAGTGAAAGGTGCTTATTCTTGGGAATAAGCTAATATTGTAATCAAGAAATGACAGTAAGGAATATACACAAACCAAAAAAGCTTTGCTTCACCCCAGTTCCGAGAACTCCTGAACACAGACGTTGACTGTGGATATTGTATCGCAGACACAGTCCATTTGACTGTTCAGAGATATCACTAAACCGGCCCTAAGATGTAAACAACCATGCATGAGCAGCGCATATTGGTCGAAGGGGGTCCGACAGAGGGTCAGTTCCAGTTATTCCACAAGGAAGCAGGTACACGCCTAGTGTTGTCTGTAGTTCAACCATGTCTAGACGGTCAATACCGCATTGATTCTTCATGCCAGGAAGGGCTCTCAGCAAGGGAAGTGTCCAGGCGTCTAGAAGTGAACCAAAGCGATGTTGCTCGGACAGGGAAGAGATACAGAGAGACAGGAACTGTCGATGACATGCCTTGCTCAGGCCGCTCAAGTGCTACTACTGCAGTGGATGCCGCTACCGACGGACCTGCGGTCTGAGGCGTCTTGACACGGTTTGCGCGACTACCTCCATCGGAGGTTCGAGTCCTCGCTCGGCCGTGGGTGTGTGTGTTGCCCTTAGTGTAAGATGGTTTAAGTTAGATTGCGTAGTGTGTAAGCCGAGGGACCGATGACTTCAGCAATTTGGTTCCATAGTCCTTACAACAAATTTCCTATTTACACTGTCCAGCGAGTGCAGCAAGGTGGAGGTTTCCTGCTGTTCTGGTGTGCCATTATGTGGGGACAGCGTACGCCGCTGATGGTCGTGGAAGGCGCCGTAATGGCTGTACGATACGTGAATGCCATCCTCCGAACGATAGCGCAAACATATCGGCAGCATATTGGCAAGGCATTCGTCTTCATGGACAACAATTCGCACTCCCATCGTGCACATTTTGTGAATGACCTCCTTCATGATGACGACATCGCTCGACTACATTGATCAGCATGTTCTCCAGATATAAGCCCTATCGAACATGCCTGGAATCTACTGAAAAGGGCTGTTTATGGACGACGTGACCCAACAGGCCCTCTGTGATGTCTACTCCGAATCGCCGTTGAGGAGTGGGGCAATCTTGACCAACGGTACCTTGATGACTTGTGGATAGTATGTCACGACGAATACAGGCATACATCAAAGCAAGAGAACATGCTACTGGGTATTAGAGGTACCAGTGTGTACAGCTACCTGGACCACCATCTCTGAATGTCTTGCTGTATGGTGGTACAACACTCAATGTGTGGATTTCATGAGCATAAAAAGGGTAAAAATGATGTTTATGTTGATCTCAAAAAATGGCTCTGAGCACTATGGGACTTAACATCTATGGTCATCAGTCCCCTAGAACTTTGAACTACTTAAACCTAACTAACCTAAGGACAGCACACAACACCCAGTCATCACGAGGCAGAGAAAATCCCTGACCCCGCCGGGAATCGAACCAGGGAACCTGGGCGTGGGAAGCGAGAACGCTACCGCATGACCACGAGCTGCGGCGATGTTGATCTCTACTCCAATTTTCTGTATAGGTTCAGTAACTCTCAGAACAGAGGTGATGCAAAACTTTTTTTTTGATGTGTGTATATATTGAGAGGCCAAAGTCAAAACACCCAAACTCGTGGATAGAAGTAGACACGAGGTTTGTGAACTTACACCACTTATAGCCCGAACCACCCGTTTCTGAGCCGAAAATATCTTTTAAAAATGAGAAGAGTTACCACAAAACATTAGACCGTATGACATAAGCGTGAAAATAATCAAAGTAGAATAATTTTCGTGTCGAACGATAAGTCACTTCAAATGCCATTCGAATAGTAAAAATGGAAGCGTTCAGTCTCTGAACAAGATCCTGAACGTGGGCTTTCCACGACAGTTTACTATCTATCTGAAAACCTAGAAATTTAAACTGTAGTAGTGTGATGCTTCTCAAAATGACAACAAAATAGAATGAACATGCAGAAACTTTAGCAAGGAAGGTGAATGGTCGACTTCAGTTTATTGGGAGAATTTTAGGAAAGTGTGTTTCATCTGTAAAGGAGACACCACATAGTTCGCTAGTGTGCCCTATTGTTCAGTACTGTTTTAGTGTTTTGGATTCACACCAGGTCAGATCAAAGGAAGGCATCCATGCAAGCCTGAGATGGGTTTCTTGATTTATTTCCTGTAGGTTCAAACAACACGCAAGCATTACGGACCTGTTTAGAGAACTCAGGTGGGAATCACTGTAGGAACACTGTTGAGAAAATTTAGCGATACCTCCGGCATTGACCAGAGGAGGCTTACAGACTATGAAGGTAGATGTAGATACAGATGAGGATAAGACACTCCTATTTGTGGGGATCGCGGCGTGAATTTGGTGACTTTTAAGGAAGACTCTGTAATACCGGAGGCAACTTGGTACATATGTGACACATTTGACAAATTCAATTTATGTCGGGAAATTTTGTGTTGGGGTAAGAAGCCCTTTGGGGTAAGAGGCTCTTAATCACCTTTTGGGGTTGTGTTGTGTTATAAATGCTATTAAAAGTAAAAATAATTGAAAATGTGCTTTACGACGGTCGAATCCGTAATCTTCGTCTTTTCTAGGCTGATCAGTCAAAGTCCCAATGACAATCAACCGTCGAGAATGTGGGCTGAAGCGGAAATGGAATCACGTGTAAATTAACTTACTTGTTTTCACACCATAGACAAAATCCATTACTTCCCGCTCCCACCCCTCTCTAAGTAACATAATTTAATACATATAACTTCCTTTGAAGTGCACTGTTAATATATTTTTAGTTTCCAATATTTAAGGGCGTACATCCGGTATTTAACAGCACACTTTTCGTTTTTACGGCGCATAGATACAGGCAAGCTTCGGATATTTTTAATATGTATTGGTTTGTCTTCTAGCTATCAAACAGCCAAATATTAACTTTTAATTTCATAAAGATAAGGAAAGTTATGAGCCCGCATCTCGTGGTCGTGCGGTAGCGTTCTCGCTTCACAGGCCCAGGTTGCCGGGCTCGATTCCCGGCGGGGTCAGGGATTTTCTCTACCTCGTGATGGCACGGTGTTGTGTGCTGTCCTTAGGTTAGTTAGGTTTAAGTAGTTCTAAGTTCTAGGGGACTTATGACCATAGATGTTAAGTCCCATAGTGCTCAGAGCCATTTGAAGGAAAGTTATGAATGTGATTGCAAAAACCAAATTTCGATTTGGGTTACTGCCATAAAGGCACAATTCATGTTTCGTATCCACTTACAATAGACGCTGGAGAATAAAACCATTTGATGATTGTAATAGGCATGCATGTTTCCCATGAGAATATTTCTGTGTTTCCTAGAACGCAGAATAACTACCCAGACGAAATAAGTCCCAGCCCAAAGCAGGTAACGCTGACTAGCACAGACGTCTCTCTTCCAATCATCTGCCTGGCGGTTATACAAATTGGTGGACACGACGCAAGCGGTCGGGGCTGTGCTACGTAATAGGAGAGCATCACATCCCAGAAGGTATACAGCAGTAAGCTCCGCACAGACCACGCACGGTCCGGCCCCCTATATATAGTGGGGAATGAGAATGTCTTATTGGTTGAGACACTCGTCCCCGTCCGTCTTCCGGTCGGTGCGAGAGGAGCAGAGGGTCGTAGGATGTAGGTAATGCCAGTGGCCTCCCTTAATCGGCTCTCTCTTAGGCGGAATTTTACCTGTATCTTTCGTTGATTATTTGCAACGTGTCACTGATTCACTTTACTGTTGTTTTATGAAAATTGTTCAGCGATAATAGCAACCAGTAGTTGATAAAATAAATATCTCCGCTTTATACATGTTTCCTCAGCCCCTTCTTGAAGGAATTTAATAATACATCATTGCTAAATCACTAGTTTTCAAAGAAGCAATATATCCACGAAGAATGTCTACTATGTAACATTAACTATTATACACAGCAAAATTTAAACAAGCCTGAAGTAGCAACTGTTGAAAATCTTCTCGGTAAATGGTAACAGCCAAACATTTCCAAGACAACGATTTACTGAAATCCTTGGCCATGGTTTTCTTATATCTAAACATACTTTATTGAGAAACAAAAATAAACCTGTACAGAGAAACACCTTCAGTAACAAACAACTTAGCTACCTAACTGAGACTGAACAAAAAAAAAAAAACATACAGTAATAGCTTTAAGTACCACAAAAATTACCAAAGTATTACAAGCACAAAAACATTTACTCACTTACTAAAATCAAATACTGCAGTGGAGGTGCATAAATCAGTCGTGCGAAAGCGTCGTCTGTATTTAAAATTAAAATATCACCTCCATTTGTCCAGGATATTTATGAAGAGATGGTCGATGCAACACAGCTTACTATCGGTACGTAGCCTGTGAACTAGAATGAAGAGGGTATGGAGGCACTAGAGCAGACAGTTTTACCGAGAGAGGGCTCTAGTGTTATGCGCGAGACACTCGCGCAAATTAAAATCCGTGATACATACTCATGCGCGTCAAAATTTTAAGGGTTATGCTACTTAAAACTCTGTGTCTTAATAAATAAAACAAATCAGAACCATTAAACGCGCTAGTTCATAGGTTAAGCTCAAAAAAAATGGTTCAAATGGCTCTGAGCACTATGGGACTCAACTGCTGTGGTCATAAGTCCCCTAGAACTTAGAACTACTTAAACCTAACTAACCTAAAGACAGCACACAACACCCAGCCATCACGAGGCAGAGAAAATCCCTGACCCCGCCGGGAATCGAACCCGGGAACCCGGGCGTGGGAAGCGAGAATGCTACCGCACGACCACGAGATGCGGGCATAGGTTAAGTACTGATAGTATGCCGTGTTGGCATCGACCATCTCTTCATAAATATGTTGTACGGATGGAGTTGATATTTTAATTTTAAATACTGATGACTGAAATACCTTGGCCTCACCCTCGACCGACACCTCACCTGGACCCCTCATCTCCAGACCATCCAGCAGAAAGCCCTTTCCCACCTCCGCCTTCTGAAACTCCTGTCTGGCCGGACATGGGGATTGAATCCTTCTACCATCCTCCACATCTACAAATTCCTCATCCGTCCTATCCTCTGTTATGCCAGCGTTGCCTGGATCTCTGCCCCCACCCAATTTTACAAGGCCCGCCAAATCCTTGAACACCATGCGCTCCACCTTGCCTTCCGTATCCGCCTTCCTTCCCCCACATGGCTCCTGTATGAACTGATCCCCTTCCCCCACCTCCTCCTGTTCCTCCAACATCTCCGCATCCTTTACATTGTTCGCAGGCTTGATCCCCCCACCCTCTGGTTTCCTCCTTCCTCTCCCCCCCCACCCGTTGCCGCGCCTCTATCGCTGTATCCCTCCCTCTCTCCACCTCCACACCCTCCATCTCCTTCATCAGGGCAATTTCCAACGCCTCCCCCTCCCAGATGACGAACTTCGCCGTGACATCTACCCTTTCTTCCAACTGTAACCTGGCCTTGTTCCCCCCCCACTCCCCAGGGCCCCCTTTTTCCTCTTCTCTCCTTCTCCCAGAGCGGATTTTCCTCCATCCCCCCCTCCCCAGAGACCCTGCACCCCATACTTGTCTCTTTCCTTCCCACATCCCTCCCTACCTGGCCCTCTTCAGCGCGCCCCCCGCTCATCTCCCCCATCTCTTCCACTCCCTCCCTTCTTCAGGTCTTCCTCATCTCCTAGCGCCTGGCAGATCCTCTGTATGGATCATCATCAGTGTGCCACATCAGTGTTGTGCTTAGTGCTGTTTCTCCTGTCATCAAGTGGTGTCATTTTAATTGTGTACTGCCTTGAGGTTCGCTGTCAGTGTTACGTTATGTGCTACGCCATCCGTCAATACCTTCTTGCTCCAGTCATACTGTGCCTTGTGTTCTTTTAATCGTCGCAGTGCGTGGCTTTTTGTGTGTGCTACTTTTAAACTGTTTTTTATCTCCATTTTACAGTCACCCCGTTTTTTGTCTATTGCCTTCCATGATGTTCCCCCTTTTTTATATCTATGTTCACCTTATTCTCTCCTTTGCTGTTTTTAAATGTCTTCTATTGTTTTGTTCTATGTCTTTCGGCTGAAGAGCAGCGCATATGCTGCTGCCAGCCCGCCCCGATGGGGAATTGAAATACAATAAAGAAAGAAAAATACTGACGACGCCTTTGGCACGATTGTTTTGTGCACCACCACAATAGCATGTGATTTTAGTAAATGAATAAAGCTTTTTGTGCTTGTAATACTTCGGTAATTTTTTATCCCAGAACGTTAGTGCTCGTTTTTGCCAGCCTGTCTGACAGGGGACGTAAACAAAGGACGAGCACGTGGTCGCCGATAGAGATCGGAGAGGAGACGGAATGGTTATGTGGTCTGAGGTGTCAGCTACCATCCCCTAAAGCCTTTCAGTCAGGTAGGACTTCGGTAAGGAGATAACGTCCTCGGAATGTTGGATAGACGATTTTCTCTTCCATTAAAATACGTCCGTAAGGTCCTAGCATAGTATGCTATATTGCATGGATTCGATTCCGGTCAGAAACGAGTACGTGTGACGTCGGCAGACAATATCTTGTCACAAAACGTTTGTCTATTTCTTTGTCCTTCCTCTATTTTCACTGTTGCCAACAGATGACAATTTCCTTTATTATGTTCATTACAAAATGGATGACAAAGAGAAAAAATTCAACTGGTTTGAGATATATTATACCCTTGGCCCATGCAGATGTATTCGTTAATATACATTTTACACGTATTATGGTGTTGGTCCTCATAAAAATATTGGAAACATAAATAGATCTTGAATCATGAGCATTGATTGAGAAGTACCCTCTCAAAATTTTGTTAAGTTAACACTTAATTGAAGGGGAAACGTATTTCATTAACATTCTGGTATCAGTTATGTCTCTCAATGTAGGTGTTTCCTCATATGTCGTGGGCTCGGAGTGAACGGTGACACGAGACATGAAGAGACGAAGGCGGCGGAGACCGTCGCCTTCTGTAAAAGAAACTCATTGTATGTAAAAAGAGTGTTCAGGTGGCAACCTACTTAAGTGTTTGGAGCATGGGATTGAGTACAACAAACCACAACGCAGGCCAAACCAACCTGGAGTAATTCAAAGCTTTATGGCACATCCTGAACCGTGTCTGTGTACCGATTCTGACCAGATGGTGAACAATGTTATACTGTTAAGTAGCCTCATATTTGAAATTCTGTCTCGGTTTTGCAATCACAGAAATATAGTCACGTACTCTCTCAACCTGAGAAGTTTCATTTCTTTTCCTCCTCATCTTCTGAATGCTTCACATTTCTTTTAGACATTGTGCATGAAACTTGCTGACAGTAAAGTGACGGATGTGTTTAACACACTGGATTCACATACTGGAGGATAGATTTTAAAAACATCATCAATAATTACGTTTCCTTGGTTCCTCTAGATCAGTGGTCCTCAACCTCTCTTAGATCATTACCCCTGAGTGTCAGTTCGACATTAGCTACTACCACCCGCCCCCACCTCCCTGCTCCCTGCCATCTGTTGACAGCCTTCATTTCTCACATTAGCACCAACGTAAGCACCTGACGGCACTGTATAATGAAGGACATTTCTTGTAAAAAAAGTACACATTGAACAAGTCTATTATGCAACAGGCAACTTTCCATAAGAAATGCTAAGGATTTGGATCAGTATATACACTTTTATTTTTAAAATGATGCAAAATTAATGATATTTTAATTCTTTGTTTGTGTGTGTGTTTGTTTTACAATGAATGATGAAGGAACTCTAGGTGCATCGCAAGTGTTACCCACAACTTCTTCTCAGTGTGGGGGGGGGGGGGGGGTTGACACTTGTTCTAAAAATACTTATCGTGCATTACTTCTCTCCTTTGCCTTACCTGCTTGATCTATTCACTGCAACCCTATTTAAAATCAAACATGTGATTAATCACTTGACTGCTGCACTCCTTACTTCTGAAATGGTAGAAATTAATAGACTTCAGCCTGTTAATGTTTTGTGTCTCACCACAGCCACTACTAGTAATATAATAATAATAACAATAATAATACTAATAATATTGTGTACAGGACTTAAGCAGTCCTTACGTAGTTACTGCTGAGTCGTGCTGCCATTATCTGTTTCGGGCTGAATAATGAAGCGATTTCATGACTACTGCAGGTACTATCTACAACGTCGCTAAGACATTGTCTTCAGTTATTTAACATTCGGTACGTATATGTCCCACTTTTATTCATCAGTGACGTGCAATGTATGTGTTAAGTTGGTTGACAGTGTGAAGAACGTCTGACCTCCGCCGCATTCATGCTACTAATTAAGCTAAAGCAAATATTGATAATATATGCAATGAGTATTAGAGTCTACCAAAATCTTGAAAATAGTAATGATATTTTGGAAATAATTTAGTTTCGTGACTGAAGCAGATTCGAATCGCTTAGTTTTTACCCTCAGAAAATGTCATTTTACCCCTCAGGGGGTAGTTACTATCAGGCTGGCAACCAGTGTTGTAGATAGCTTAAAGCAATGTGGCGATGGTCTCAGTTTACAAGGGGGATTAATTGTCTCCTTTGGTTTTCAACGAATGCGTGTTGTAGCTAATCAGTCTTCTGTAGCACCACATCTAAAATTTTTCAGTTCTCTTCTATTGCAGTTTTCCCACAGTCCATGTTTGATTACAGTACAGTACAGTGCTCCAAACGAACGTACTCAGAAATTTTTCCTCAAATTACCGTTTATGTTTGATACTGGTAGAATCTCTGGGACAGGAATGTCCTTTTTGCGAGTGCTAGTCTGCTGTTTATCTCCTCCCTGAACAATCCAAAGTACCGAGCGAGGTGGCGCAGTGGTCAGACACTGGACTCGCATTCGGGAGGACGGCGGTTCCATCCCGCGTCCGGCCATCCTGATTTAGGTTTTCCGTGATTTCCCTAAATCACTCCAGGCAAATGCCGGGATGGTTCCTCTGAAAGGGCATGGCCGACTTCCTTCCCCATCCTTCCCTAATCCGATGAGTCCGATGACCACGCTGTCTGGTCTCCTTCCCCAAACCAACCAACCAACCAATAATCCAAAGTGGGTTATTTTGCTACCTGGGTAACAAAATTCTTCAACTTCTTCTATTTCTTGGTAATTCGGATGGTAAGTTTTCGCTACTACCATTTCTGCTACTTGCAATTCTTTACGTCTTTCTGCAATTTTCTCACAGTCCACATTCTGTAGTCAACAGATTGTTCATTCTGTTCAACAGATTCTGTAATTCTTCTTCATTTTCACAGAGGATAGCGATGTCAGCAGCGAATCTTATCACTGATACACTTTCAACCAGAATTTCAATCTCACTGCAGAAAGTTTCTTTTATATCTGTCAATCCTTCATTGATGTATAGATTGGACAATAGAGGGAGAAAAGTTAGATATCAGTCCTACACCGTATTTTATCCAAACACTTAGTTCGTGGTGTTCCAGCCTCAGTGTTCCCTCTTGGTTCTTGTACACATTTTATATTTCCCATCTTTTCCTACAGTTTACACTTATTTTTCTCAGAATATCAAGCATCTCTCCCTATTTTAGACCGTCGAGCACTTTTTCCAGGTCGACAAACACTATTAACGTGTCTTGATTTCTCCTCAGGCTTCCATGCTATAGCACTTGCCTGACTCGAAACGTCCCTCGCTGCCATCCCACACTTTCTGACGTTGAGGATGGGGAAGAGGGGGAAACCGTGAACGTGCCGTATATAGATGGCACTGGAGCCACACTGCATACATATTGGCTTCATATTTCTATACAACATAGATCTCAGACGAAACAAATTTTCTTTCATACACAAAGATTTTTGGCACTCTGAAGGCACAGTTTTTTTTATTTTATTTTTTAATCCGGTACAAACTGTCAGCATACGAACAGACGTAGGCAGTATCACACATTTTGGCACTCAAGGTTAGTATGTAATTGTGGGTTATTTATACTGGTGTGCAAAATGAAGCAACAAATTGCTACTTCCCCGGCATGTACCTAATTTACGATATAATCATACAAACTGTCGACATCTGTCGTTAAAGCCGTGTTTTGGACAGAAAATTGCATTCCGCTCAACGAAGACGCCTACAGACTGTCTGCTGTGGAGGGCCATAGGAAGAATGGAAGCATGCAAGTCGCAGAGTGATGTGGATCGATGGCTTAATGTGAATCGTTCTGCTGTTTCTTGGATGGGACGACAGTTTATAGAGACCACAACTATATTGCGGAGACGAGGACAGAGCCGACCATGTGTGACATTATGAAGAGTGGACCGTTATTTGGCTGCAAGGGCGTGACGGTTCCGCCTTAGTACTGCACTGCAACAGGCATCTGACCTTGCAGCATCCCCTGGACGTGTTATATGTAAGCAAACGGTGTGCAAAAGGCTTCTGCAGAGTTGTCTTTATTGTTGCAGATTTGCTGTCTGCTTAACCCTGACTTGTCTTCACAGAAGGGTACATCTAGAGTAAAGCCGTCAACATGCCACCTGGATGACCGAACGGTAGGCCAAGGTTCTTTTCACAGATGAGTCCCGATTTGGTCTGGAGAGTGATTCTCGGAGGGTTCGCATCTGGAGGGCATCCAAACATTGTGGAAAGAGAATATATCGAGGTGGATGGAGGATCACTAATAATGTGGACAGGGATTATGTTGTCCACTCGAACACCTCTTCACGAAATTGTGCAGGTGAATCAGCAAGATAAAACTCCTGTCAGGAACCTTGAGGAGATCTTGGGATCTCACCAGCGGTTGTTGCGAGCTGCTGCGGGCCCAGACTTCGTCTTGATGGACGATAATGCTCGATCTCATAGAGCCTGGATAGCTGAAGATTTTCTCTTTTCTCTCTCCCCCTCTCTCTCTCCTGGTATTGCACGCGTGACGTGATCTACGTGATCTGCTCACTCTCCAGATCTGAATCCCATAAAGCATGTCTGGGATGGATAGGTCAGGAGTCCACTACACGCAACAAGCGGCTACACGAGTAGCAGGGGTTGTGTGGCGTGGGCTGGGCGTTTTTTTTAGGTTAGATGGCCTTGTGCAAGTACAGATAGGGCAACAGCCTCAACGGGTGCGGGGCAAAGTCAGGACATGCGGGGACCAAGCAGCAATCGGTATTGTAATTGTAAACTGTCGAAGCTGCGTTGGTAAAGTACCGGAACTTCAAGCGCTTATAGAAAGCACCGAAGCTGAAATCGTTATAAGTGCAGAAAGCTGGCTGAAGCCAGAAATAAATTCTGCCGAAATTTTTAAAAGGGTACAGACAGTGTTTAGAAAGGATAGATTGCATGCAACCGGTGGTCTCCACCGGTGTTGGTCGCTGTTACTAGCAGTTTATCCTGTAGTGAAGTAGAAGTGGATAGTTCCTGTGAATTATTATGGGTGGAGGTTACACTCAACAACCGAGCTAGGTTAATAATTGGATCCTTTTACCGACCTCCCGACTCAGCAGCATTAGTGGCAGAACAACTGAGAGAAAATTTGGAATACATTTCACATAAATTTTCTCAGCATGTTATAGTCTTAGGTGGAGATTTCAATTTACCAGATATAGACTGGGACACTAAGATGTTTAGGACGGGTGATAGGGACAGAGCATCGAGTGACATTATACTGAGTGCACTATCCGAAAATTACCTCGAGCAACTAAACAGAGAACCAACTCGTGGAGATAACATCTTGGACCTACTGATAACAATGAGACCCGAAATTTTCGACTCTGTAAGTGCAGAACAGGGAATCAGTGATCATAAGGCCGTTGCAGCATCTCTGAATACGGAAGTTAATAGGAATATAAAAAAAGGTAGGAAGGTTTATCTGTTTAGCAAGAGGAATAGAAGGCAGATTTCAGTCTACCTAACAGATCAAAATGAAAATTTCTGTTCAGACACTGACAATGTTGAGTGTTTATGGAAAAAGTTCAAGGCAATCGTAAAATGCGTTTTAGACAGCTACGTGCCGAGTAAAACTGGGAGGGACGGGAAAAACCCACCGTGGTACAACAACAAAGTTAGGAAACTACTGCGAAAGCAAAGAGAGCTTCACTCCAAGTTTAAACGCGGCCAAAACCTCTCAGACAAACAGAAGCTAAACGATGTCAAAGTTAGCGTAAGGAGGGCTATGCGTGAAGCGTTCAGTGAATTCGAAAGTAAAATTCTATGTACCGACTTGACAGAAAATCCTAGGCAGTTCTGGTCTTACGTTAAATCAGTAAGTGGCTCGAAACAGCATATCCAGATACTCCGGGATGATGAAGGCATTGAAACAGAGGATGACACGCGTAAAGCTGAAATACTAAACACCTTCTTCCAAAGCTGTTTCACGGAGGAAGACCGCACTGTAGTTCCTTATCTAAATCCTCGCACAAACGAAAAATTGGCAGACATCGAAATAGGTGTCCAAGGAATAGAAAAGCAACTGGAATCACTCAACAGAGGAAATTCCACTGGACCTGACGGGATACCAATTCGATTCTACACAGAGTACGCGAAAGAACTTGCCCCCCGTCTAACAGCCGTGTACCGCAAGTCTCTAGAGGAACGGAAGGTTCCAAATGATTGGGAAAGAGCACAGGCAGTCCCAGTCTTCAAGAAGTGTCGTCGAGAAGATGCGAAAAACCTATAGACCTATATCTCTGACGTCGATCTGTTGTAGAATTTTAGAACATGTTTTTTGCTCGAGTATCATGTCGTTTTTGGAAACCCAGAATCTACTCTGCAGGAATCAACATGGATTCCGGAAACAGCGATCGTGTGAGACCCAACTCGCATTATTTGTTCATGAGACCAGAGAATATTAGATACAGGCTCCCAGGTAGATGCTATTTTTCTTGACTTCCGGAAGGCGTTCGATACAGTTCCGCACTGTCGCCTGGTAAACAAAGTAAGAGCCTACGGAATATCAGACCAGTTGTGTGGCTGGATTGAAGAGTTTTTAGCAAACAAAACACGGCATGTTGTTATCAATGGAGAGACGTCTACAGACGTTAAAGTAACCTCTGGCGTGCCACAGGGGAGTGTTATGGGACCATTGCTTTTCACAATATATATAAACGACCTAGTAGATAGTGTCGGAAGTTCCATGCGGCTTTTCGCGGATGATGCTGTAGTATACAGAGAAGTTGCAGCATTAGAAAATTGTAGCGAAATGCAGGAAGATCTGCAGCGGATCGGCACTTGGTGCAGGGAGTGGCATCTGACCCTTAACATAGATAAATGTAATGTATTGCGAATACATAGAAAGATGGATCCTTTATTGTATGATTACATGATAGCAGAACAAACACTGGTAGCAGTTACTTCTGTAAGATATCTGGGAGTATGAGTGCGGAACGATTTGAAGTGGAATGATCATATAAAATTAATTGTTGGTAAGGCGGGTACCAGGTTGAGATTCATTGGGAGAGTGTTTAGAAAATGTAGTCCATCAACAAAGGAGGTGGCTTACAAAACACTCGTTCGACCTATACTTGAGTATTGCTCATCAGTGTGGGATCCGTACCAGATCGGGTTGACGGAGGAGATAGAGAAGATCCAAAGAAGAGCGGCGCGTTTCGTCACAGGGTTATTTGGTAACCGTGATAGCGTTACGGAGGTGTCTAACAGACTCAAGTGGCAGACTGTGCAAGAGAGGCGCTCTGCATCGCGGTGTAGCTGTTTTCGCCAAGTTTCGAGAGGGTGCGTTTCTGGATGAGGTATCGAATATATTGCTTCCCCCTACTTATACCTCCCGAGGAGATCACGAATGTAAAATTAGAGAGATTCGAGCGCGCACGGAGGCTTTCAGACAGTCGTTCTTCCCGCGAACCATACGCGACTGGAACAGGAAAGGGAGATAATGACAGTGGCACGTAAAGTGCCCTCCGCCACACACCGTTGGGTGGCTTGAGGAGTATAAATGTAGATGTAGATGTAGAACTAGGGAGACGCGTTGCATTACATCATCATCCACTAACCGCCGTCTAATACTTGTGAGCAAAGTCTTTCACATACGTGGATTGATCGGAATATTGTAACATTTTTGCAACTTCATTGTGGAAACGTGGAAGTCCCACCTGAAAAAACCACTGTAGGCGTCCTGAACACTTTGAATTTAAACACATATGCCTTTAAAACGTGAATTACATTGCAGATCTATGAGTTCCATTCGAACATGCACTGGGGCACTTTCTGCTGAAATGGCAAACGGTCTCGTAAACAGCTCAAAACATAAGTAAGATTGGCAATGTCTTTTTAATTCTTTCAAGGCCATAATGAATTCTGCATATCTCGCGTTTTATTTAACACCAATGAGCTTAGGGAACTGGAATGGGGTTTTTCTGAGAGTCTGACACTTCCGCAATGCGATTTTCTTCTTAAGTACATCCCTGTCGAATGACGAATAAGTTGTTTCTCACCCTGCAATGTCGTAGAATAATCAGTGTGCAGTCGTGTCCACTTCAAATGCGAGGTCTGCAATTCATTCCAGATGTTGTAATTTTCGATCCTGCACTCCTGTTTTCTTCATAAATTCAAAAATAGGGTGTTTTATATCGAAAACTCGTTTCAGACTTTCCCTTTGGCATAACCAAGGTACTTTGCAGTAACATACAGGGTGGTCCATCGATCGTGACCGGGCCAAATATCTCACGAAATAAGCGTCAAACAAAAAATCTACAAAGAACGAAAGTTGTCTAGCTTGAAGCGAGAAACCAGATGGCGATATGGTTGGCCGGCTAGATGGCACTGCCATAGCTCAAACGGATATGAACTGCGTTTTTTTTTTTTTAATAGGAACTCCCATTTTTATTACATAATCGTGTAGTACGTAAAGAAATATTCATGTTTTATTTGGACCACTTATTTTGGTTGTGATAGATGGCGCTGTAATAGTCACAAATTTATGGCTCACAATTTTAGACGAACAGTTGGTAACAGATAGGTCCTTTGAATTGAAATACAGAACGTAAGTACGTTTGAACATTTTATTTCGGTTGTTACAATGTGATCCACATACTTTTGTCAACTTATCATTTCTGAGAACGCATGCTGTTACAGCGTGATTAGCTGTAAATACCACATTACTACAAGTAATACTCAGAATGATGTCCGTCAACCTCAACGCATTTGGCAATACGTGTAACGACATTCCTCTCAACAGCGAGTTGTCGGTGGATACTACAGCAAATATCCTTCAACTTCTCCACTGAAAGAAATCCGGGGACGGCAGATCCGGTGAAGATGACGACCAATCCACCTGTCATGAAATATGCTGTTCAATACCGCTTCAACCGCACGCGAGCTATGTGCCGGACATCCATTATGTTGGAGGTACATCGGCATTGTCATCCTGTGAAATATCTTGTAGTAACATTGGTAGAACATTACGCAAGAAATCAGTATACATTGCACCATCTAGACTGCCATCTATAAAATGGGGGCCAATTATCCTTCCTCCCATAATGCCGAACCATACATTAACCCACCAAGGTCGCTGATGTTCCACTTGTCACAGCCATCGTGGATTTTCCGTTGCCCAGTAGTGCCTATTATGCTGGTTTACATTACCGCTGTTGGTGAATGACGCTTCGTCGCTAAATAGAACGCTTGCAAAAAATCTGTCATCGTCCCGTAATTTCTCTTATGGCCATTAGCAGAACTGTACACGACGTTCAAAGTCGTCACCATGCAATTCCTGGTGCACAGAAATATAGAAAGGGTGCAATCGATGTTGATGTAGCATTCTCAACAGCGACGTTTTTGAGATAACCGTCTCTCCCGCAATTTGTCTACTACTGATGTGCGGATTAGCTGCTGCAGCAGCTAAAACGCCTACTTGGGCATCATCATTTGTTGCAGGTCGTGGTTGACGTTTCACATGTGGCTGAACACTTCTTGTTTCCTTAAATAACGTAACTAGCCGGCGAACGGTCCGGACACTTGGATGATGTCGTCCTGGATACCGAGCAGCATACATAGCACACGCCCGTTGGTCATTTTGATCACAATAGCCATACATCAACAGGATATCGACCTATTCCGCAATTGGTAAACGGTCCATTTTAACACGGGTTATGTATCGCGAAGAAAATACCGTCGACACTGGCGGAATGTTCCGTGATACTACGTACTTATACGTTTGTGACTATTACTGCGCCATCTATCACAAAAGGGAAAAAAGTGGTCCAACTAAGAGATTTATATTTCTTTGCGTACTACACGAATATGTAATAAAAAATAGAGTTCCTAATTAAAAATACGCAGCTGATATCCGTTTGACCTATGGCAGTGCCATCTAGCGGGCCAACCATTGCGCCATCTGGTTCCCCCCTTCAAGTTAGACGAGTTTCGTTCTTTGTAGTTTTTTCGATTGATGCTTATTTTGCTTATTTCGTGAAATATTTGGCCCGGTCACTATCAATGGACCAACCTATATAACGTAAGCTAACTCTTCGTTCAGTTCCATTGAAAATAATTGTAATTGACAGCGGAATAAATTTTACCATTTGGACCAACACTTCCTTAACTTGACCAATGCCTGAAATTTTAACATCTTCTTTTACAGAATAAAGAACCCCGTCTCTCGATCACTGTAAAATTTTGTTCTTTAATTGACAACTAAACCTTTAAATTCCTTTGGAATGGTATTGTAGCGTTATTAGATACAAAATTTGTATAATCCGCCGACCATGCGACTGTATAACAGACATCAAGAATTCTCATCCCTCTCTTCCGTAATTGCCATTCAATTTCAAAGGTTTGTCTCTACAGACCACCGGGCTGCATCTTTTGTGCAGACAACCTGCAGAATAGTACGGAGATGTTATCAAAGGTGTAGTACCGCCTCCTAAACCCACACTGAAAGCATCTAAGGAACTGTCTGTATTGTAACATCCAGACAAAGCAGTAATGCGACTATAGACCACAGAAAATAATTTTTCTGATTGTTTTGGTAGTTTGTTCCGTAATATTATTGATATAATTATATGAATAATTAACTGCCTTTGGCTCGTATCGTTATAGGGTTCAGACTAATCCTGCCTCTCTAATTGCGTCATGACAACTTGTTGAAAGCAAAGATGGTAGGCCTCTTTATAAGATTAGTTCCCGTAACCCTTCAGTTGCGGTGAATGTACGTAGTAAAATGAGTTAGAGTTATCGCCAGCCTCATTTACCAGTTTTCATACAAGTATGTGATCTTAAGACCTAGAACTGTCAGTAGAAGCACGATACACGATATAATTACAATTAAAGTGATATGTTGTTGTTGTTGTGGCCTTCAGTCCTGAGACTGGTTTGATGCCGCTCTCCGTGCTACTCTATCCTGTGCAAGCTTCTTCAGCTCCCAGTACCTACTGCAACCTACATCCTTCTGTATCTGTTCATGTTCAGTGTATTCATCTCTTGGTCTCCGTCTACGATTTTCACCCTCCACGGTGCCCTCCAATACCAAACTGGTGATCGCTTGATGACTCAGAACATGTCCTAACAACCGATCCCTTCTTCTAGTCGAGTTGTGCCACAAACTTCTCTTCTCCCCAACCCTATTCAATACCTCCTCATTAGTTAAATGATCTACCCATCTAATCATCAGCATTCTTCTGTAGCACCACATTTCGAAAGCTTCTATTCTCTTCTTGTCCAAACTAGTTATCGTTTATATTTCACTTCCATACATGGCTACACTCCATACAAATACTTTCAGAAACGACTTCCTGACACTTCAATCTATACTCGATGTTAACAAATTTCTCTTCTGAAACGTTTTCCTCTCCATTGCCAGTCTACATTTTATATCCTCTCTACTTCGACCATCATCAGTTATTTTGCTCCCCAAATAGCAAAACTCCTTTACTACTTTAAGTGTCTCATTTCCTAATCTAATCCCCTCAGCATCACCCGATTTAATTTGACTACATTCCATTATCCTCGTTTTGCGTTTGTTGATGTTCATCTTATATCCTCCTTTCAAGACACTATCCATTCCGTTCAACTGCTCTTCTAAGTCCTTTGCTGTCTCTGACAGAATTACAATGTCATCGGCAAATATCAAAGTTTTTATTTCTTCTCCATGGATTTTAATACCTACTCCGAATTTTTTTTTTGTTTCCTTCACTGCTTGCTCAATATACAGATTGAATAACATCGGGGAGAGGCTACAGCCCTGTCACACTCCCTTCCCATCCACTTCTTCCCTTTCATGTCCCTCGACTCTTACAACTGCCATCTGGTTTCTGTACAAATTGTAAATAGGCTTTCGCTCCCTGTATTTTACCCCTGCCACCTTCAGAATCAAAATAAAAATACGTTAAGTAATTTAGCCACAATCTCAATTAAAATTATTTCTCATTTCAAATAAGGAGATCGATGTTCAATTTTTACACATGGTTATACTTTACACGAGATTTTCATGTCACCTCTTCAGGAAATGATCTGTTCTTTCCAGGGCTGCTATCCAGATGTATGTATCTTCAATGAAATTTAATTTACAGGAAAAGCTATCAAGAAATGAGATTAATTAATTAAAATAAGCAATAAAACATAGAAAACTTATGTTATAAGTGAGTTTTATGACATATGACTAAGTTCTCTAATGCTTACTGCCACGTTGTTAACTAAACTGCTGATTTAATCGCGTTTCATTTGCTGTTAAAGTGTGCAAATGAACATGTAACTAGCACATCCCATGCGTCTTGGTGAGCGATTTAATATGGTAGGTCGATCCCTCTTGTAGTTCAATTCTTATAAGTCTTATTAAAGATATTGTGAAAATTCGTTAGAGATGGATTCTTGGCCAAATAATCAGTTAAGTACGTCATTTGGATTGTCGATCTGCATAACAGTTGAATTGTCGCGCTCTCAAACTTGGTGTGTCGCACTTCCCTGTAAATTCAGTGGTTTGCGAGCCGCATGCGCGAACTTGTACAAAGATTTCTAGTCGCTGTGTACAGTGAAAGACGTGACATCACGTTGGGACTGCAGCGTGGCTGACAGATGCTAAGCGGCACCCACCTCACTCTTCTCCACATCTCCTCGGCATCCTATATAAAGGAGATGCCTCACTAAACCAGAAAACAAATATTTGATTTCTACTGTCCATACTTTCACTTATCTTTCAGGCGGTGATTAAGATGAAGTAAGTAGCATCAAAATATACAATCCCACGAAAAGGAAATCATAGAGTCGTCAGCAAAAAACCTAAGCAAATGTACAACAATTTGAAAACTGCAAAGACAGTTGTGAAGTATGTTTCTGACACCTTAGAAACTAAACGTATATTAAATCCGTGAGTGTAACATTCCAAAATCTACTTAGAATCACTCCTTGTCGTATAGAAACGTAAACAAATAAACAACTAACCTTTTGTGCAGCTGAGTGAATGTCAGTGTAACGCTTTGTAAACCAGAAGCAAAAACATTTAATTACAGAGTCATGTTGTTATGCACTAGAGTAGAAGTGTTCCAGTGCCTGTGCTCAAAACTGTAGAAACGGCACCGAAAAAAGAATAATTTACAGAAACGACAACGTTATTTGATATTTGTTCTCTCCGTACTGTATTATGTGTACGTCATTTTATGATTTGGTGTACAGGGGTTGGACAAAAAGATGGAAACACCGAGAGAAAAGCATGCTTGAACACAAAAGCTGGAGATAGATAATCCTTCAGGTCACGCTGTTGTATTTGGCAACTAACGGCATCTATGCAACGTCCTCAACACGTTGCAAGTGTCATTCGTAGTCAGAAACCCTTTTTCTGCTTGACTGAGAGTGCATTATATGAGTGTTAAGCGAAACCGAAAGTGGGAAAATTGTGGCAGCTCGTATAGTGGGTGCACCTGTGAACAAGGGAGCCGGGGTGTTAGATTTTTCAAAAAAACCACATATTGAATATTTATACCACAGAAACGGAAAGCTTAGAAACATCATCCGCTGAGTCACGACTCGGAATGAAATGTCTAGTGAGTCTACGGCAACTCAAAAGGATTGTGACGAAAAGTAGGAGAACGACAGCTACAAAAGTCGCTGCAGAACTGTATTTCACGTTCGTGAAACCTGTCAGCACCAAAACAAAAGGAAGGGAGCTCCTTAAGCAGGGATTTACAGGGAGCGCTGGAATTCCAAGACCACTCATTAGTAGCAAATGCCAGTAACAGGAAGACGTGGTGCTGAATCCATACAATCTGAACTATGGGGAAATGAAAGAGAGTCATTTCATCAGGTGAGTCTTGTTTCACACTGAATCCAACTTCTGGCCAAGTTTATATACAAAAAGTGAAACATTGGGCTGCGGGGACGGGGGGTTCGGTGATGATTTAGCCAGCCATATGGTGGTATTCCATGAGCTCCATGGTTGCTCTGCAAGGTCGCGTTACTGAAAAGCATTATCTGATAATATTGGCTCATAAGGTAAATGTCATGGAGCAATGCATGCTCGCCAAAGGTAATGCTGTGTTCCAAGAAGACGGGGGCCCTATTCACACTGCTTGCATCGGCCAGTCCCGGCATTAGGAGCACGAGGATGATGGGTCACATCTCCCCTGGCCACCACGGTCATCGTATCTGAATATTATTTAGCCTTTGTGACCTCTTTCAGAGGAAGGGTGCGTGATCGCTATCCGTCTCCATCATCACTACCTAAACTAGCTATTATTTTGCTAAAATAGTGGTATAAAATACCCTTGACCATTGTACAGCACCAATAATCATTTATACTGAGATGGAAGGAAACGGTTTTGAAAGCCAGTGGGATCCCTAAAATGTATTAGGCATGCTAATTGACTTAATTTTTTGTGTTCCATTTGTTTGTCCAACTTCTGTATGTTGTCATTATGCGTCTTTTAATTTTATACATGTTTTGTAGCCATTAAACGACATTTCACTCACACTATGTAGTACATGATACACAGGGTACTGCTAGCATGACATTAGGTATTTACCTGTTCCTTCCTCAGTTAGTGGTAGCTTCAGTACAGCCAACATCTCCACAACACCTCATGCCAGCCAGACCATTCACAACGAAAGAAACAAATGACCATAAGACAATTGACTAAACCTCAGTCACGTCCATCATTGGTCAGGCTGTACGAACTCCCTGTCGGCATGCCAGACTCAAACGATAAAGATATTATCTGTAGACCAAAATGCACCCATAACCACCATGCAGAGAACAAAACCAGAAGTTACAGAACATTATTGTTAAGGCACATATAGTAACGTGCAGGAAACTAGAAATTTCAGTTAAAAGTTGTTAACACTGCCATGGAAAATCAAGTCTTGCCAGAGTCAGAAGCGAAGCGGGAAGTGAGCCGGTATGTTGGAAATTGTCAGGCCCTCGAAGCATTACACCTTCTTTCTAGTGACAATATTCATCCGGCAGAAAGACCACTGCGGCAGGAAACCAAATTAAGTGAGACAAGAACGTTCGTTAGCTCACAAGAAATGTAAAGGTAACTCTCTTACTCAACTGCTCTTAAAGAGTAACTGACACAGAAGTTAATAGCCTGTTAAGAGAATGTAACAGAATGAGGACAGATGGAGTCGTTACATACCGTGCATTGCATCACAGCCTCAAGACAGTTCCCTTTAAGTACTCCAGCGATCCTGCTCTCAACATAAGGCTATCATTGGGCTCGGTGGTATTCACAGTAATAACAGTCGATTCCATGACTGCGGTACTATAGGGAACCTATGTCCTAAATGACCCACAACAGTCTATGAACTAGCTGAAGATGTACTCGAGATGATGGTCTTCGCCTGATGAACTTTATGCTGCTCGCCACCTATCATCTCCTGATGGAGAAGCTAGCTGTCTTCCGACAACACCATAACTCAGACCACCGCCAGCATTGAGCTTCAAATCAGAGCCCAGTTAACAGGGCCTCTAGGTATGTATGTTCCTGTTCAACATCTAGGCGCCTCAAGGTGCTGAAACCAACCACGACAGTAGGGAGGAGATCAACCGACCACACGACTACCGATACAAGGTACAACGTTGGTGGGCCATGAAGAGTCGTTGTAGAATTCGGAGTGGGGCGGAAGACACTCCAACAGGCTGTATGTTACCACTTCACACTGGGGAACGGCCACTATTCTGGCCAGCAACGCACTGAGGCGCTGAGGTCGCTAATACATCTCCTTGGCATCTCTATCAGTTCCTTGACAGTGTAAACTGCTGATTATACGTGTAAATTGCGCCTCTCAGTTAAATTTGAGGATTCATTGCAGTTATGACTTGTTTCTTTGTGGATAACGAATAACACTTCCCAGGCCACATCAGTTTATAATGATAACCACTGAATACTTAGTGTGTACCTACGAGAGCGGAAATTTAGTGCTGTACTTGAGTACCAGTTCGACGAGATTGTAAAATATTGGAATTTGTGGCACTCGCGGCAACTTACAGACGTGAGATGGTCATTTGCGTGCTGTCCGCCTTGGTTAATGAATAGTGTGGCACATATGCATTCACGTAACTGGCCACTGACATCCGATCGATACATTTCTGGCAAATTTGCGTTTCGGTTTATTAATATAATAGCATTCTTCCAGTCAGAGTGAGAGCCAGATGGGATTAAATCCTTCGTTTTCCAATGCGCCATCGTTCCTCCTCAATTCCCAAATGTTGTAATCGTCCGTGAAACAGTTCCAAGTTCGTGTAATGGCATGGGAAACTTGTGGGACACTCTGAACAAATGAAAGGAGAATGAGAGCCAAACATTTCGGAAACGGATGAGGAATTACAGGGAAAGGTAAAAGGGGACTCCCACCAATGTGAAGAACTGGTTACAGAGTCCGCATCTATAGTACTGAAAGATTTAACTACTCGTAAAGAATAATGCCAGGCGTTAAAATTAATTATCTCACACCAGCCACTCATGAGTAAACTGTTGAGGATAAATAACAAACTTTGAATAACTGAAGAACTAGTTTGCAATGCAAGTTTAGAGGAAGACACAATGGGTACACATAATTTCATCAAAAAATTATGGAATATTTGGTCTCCTGAAAGTGAAGAGGATTTGCATGAGGAACGTAAAAATGTGCGTGGCGCAGAAGACAACTTTATAGGTGTACATGGAAATTAGCTGTAACAAGGTACCTATTAATAATGAGTGGGGTTTAATGGAGGTTATTTTTGAAAAGGAATATGGTAATGAATATAAATATGTTATAGAGAGAATAACTGGCGATATGAAGCTTCAGGATTTGGATGCATAAGAGGTGTCGCGTCAGGCACCGAAAAACTGCAAAATATTGCTACAAGGTAAGTTGGCCAATTTCATCGTTGTTTCCCCACTGTTATCAGTAACAAGGAATCGAGGACTTGTTTTGATTGTAACAGAAAGGACATAACTAAGGATGATGAGGAAGAATGGGATGGTAATAAACGCATAATAAATTACGTAAATCCTCTAATTACGGCCTAATTAGAGGGTGTTACTACTGATATTGTAGTGGGTAGTTCTTCAAAAATGTATGAAATGTCCAGAAAGATTTATGAATCAGTCCAAAAAAAAAGAAAATTTTTATAATTTGGCTATCAGAAGTTTGAAAAGTTTAGGTGCAACCAGAAACAAAATGGCTCTGAGCACTGTGAGACTTAACTTCTGAGGTCATCAGTCCACTAGAACTTAAAACTACGTAAATCTAAAAAACCTAAGGACATCACACACATCCATGCCCGAGGCAGGATTCGAACCTACGACCGTAACGGTCGTGCAGTTCCAGACTGTAGTGCCTAGAACCGCTCGACCACACTGGCCGGCGCAAACGGAAAACTTTCTAGAGTCATTAGAAATGAGTATTGTTACCTTGGCTGCTGGTCGGTAAGATAATAGAACATAATTTGTTTCAATATAAAAAGTTTAAGTGTAAAATTATTGGTAAGTGTAGATTTCATGTACGAGTTAAAATGCTTTGTAGAGTTTGGGGCTAAAAAGATGAACCTGTGAGTGCAAGATCAAGGGATAGTAGTTATATTTACAAATCAGTTGAAATATGAAACAGACAACTCAGATATTTTCTTTACTGGTCAGTTCCAGGACAACAATGTACCAGACTAAGTGGCATTTACCACATTCAGAGAAGTAATAAGAAAGGGGATGCACAAAGGATACCTTAACAGAAGGAGTGATTTCTTCTTGTATATCATGGAGCTAAAGGAATATGTTCTGAGTGGTGAGAATTAACTCACGTAGGGCTCTGTCAATAAGTAACTGATGCACAGTTTGGTAGCTGCGCGTCCTCAGCTGTCGAATAGTTTTCTTTACCCTTTCCAACAATTCGTCCCCCATTCTTCCATATTCACCCCATTACAATAAAGTTTCTACTTTTGTAGCGACTGTCCTGTACGGCAAGAAAAAAGGAATTACGGTAGATAGTTTTAATACTTTCATCCTTCTTTACCTCCTACGCATTACTGCAGATGACGCGTCACTGAGCACATTTGTACTGTGCATGCAGTACACGTGAGGTGCCTAGTTGTTTCCACTGCCCTGTGTGGAATACACAAGTTCTTGTACACTTCACAACCTGCTGTCTTCATGATGATGTCCCCAGCGCAGAAAACAGCAGGCAGCTCGTGGATTCTTTTTCTTGGGGCTGAAATTAACTCCGCAAGGAACTGCTGCTACAAATAAACTATAACTCATTTGCGGTGCCACGCGCGTTTTTATTGATATAGACACGAGAAACTATTCTTGATCACAACGTATTGATCATATCTTTCCGCAGTCATTGTATCTGGCTAAAATAACATGACATACATCCTGCCACAGACAGCATGTCTGTCTACTGGAACCATCAGAACTGGAGAATAAAATTACATGAATCAAACACGTCTATTACAGACAACATGTCTGTACCTAGCGACGGTCGGAAGTGTAGTAAATTAAACTGCATGAAACAAATACTGCTATAACAGACAACATGTCTGTCTACTAGAACGGTCAGAACTGGAGAGCCGGACCGCCCAGACACTTCACGCGCCAAGCCAGCAAGGCGTCACCCGAACGCCACCGGAGTGCATCGGCAGTAATATCGTCAGTCTTTTCTATTAGTAATTCTTTGATTTTAATAATTTTGAGATGACTGATTGATAGCTGGCTGTTGAGAGATGTTCAGTTAAAAAAATGAAGTTATTTGGATGACCGCTTTAATTAATAATAGCATCTAATGTTTAACGTTATGGCGCCCTACCGCCGAACACAGCGGCCAATCACAGAGCAGCAGCATCATTCAGGCGGTCTTTCTCACGGGAATGGTACCGAATCTAATAACTGTCACAGGTACCTCATCCCACATTGCGTTATCTCTATGCTTCTTGCATCTCCACTGCCCTGGGAATAGCTTCCTCCAGCCTAATATGATGGTTGAATAAGCTAGAAATATTAAACATCCCCTTCCTTCTGAGATTTCCAAAAATTGGGGTGTTCTGGAAGACAACATCAATTTAGGAAATATAAGAAAGTATATAACTAAATTATGATAAAACTGTGGACGAATAGGTAGTCTCTCAAGAGCCAAGCTATCCACTGTCCCTACTTTAAAAAATCAACCTGTATACAAGAAGCTTACTTTAACCAATCTGCCCTAAAATCATTATTAAAATTCCAAAATCTGAGAAGAAAGAAATGATGTGATGCCTGACATAAGTTCCAAAACAGTAACACCCTACACCACATACGTTGTCAATATAAAGTTACATGCTCAGTTCTAACACAATAATATGAAGAATAAGTAAACATTTTACATATAGTATATCATCATATGATTACACAAAACATGTGAGAAATAAACGAATTTTCAAAGTAAATCACGTAGTTATCTGAAACACAAGAAAAAATCAGCTTATTGCTGTCTTTTAAATTTACCCAAACAGATTATGAAGTTATGTAAAAAACATTAACAGCCCACAAATGTTCACATTTCTGTCGGCTCATTGACGTCCATTGAAATTCAAAAGAAACTACAGCATTACATAAATTGTATTAGAAAAGAGACACCTTCTCGGCTCAAAGCCGTCTTTTTCAAAATCACTGTTCACACTCTCGAAAATAAATTACTGAAAATCACTCTTATACGTACACTTTCACTATTACAGGAACATAGACATGTGACTCACAACAACAACAGGGGCTTCCGTTGTCCATTAAGTGGCATTGCGTAGTTCATCTCAACTGGTGCTAGGTTTGACAAGTGACTGTCCATTCTCATTCTCCAACTCCAGCATACAGGACCGGTACATTTCATGTAACAATACAAAATGCCTTATATTAGATTTCTAATAAAACTTAACTAATCCCTTAAATAAAATTTTGATTATACAATACAATGAATATGTACATGGAAAGACCTAAAAAGTAAACTTAATGCAGTGCCGCTGTTTATAAACAGTGAATGCTATTATATGGCTAGGGCGTTGCCCGCAGCGTGTGATGGGTCGATGTCCATTCACAACATGTGACGTCCAGTACAAGCGCCGTGACTCATTCATACAGACGCCAGCTGCTGCAGTACGCTTTGACTCTGACAGACAGCTCTGCGCCATGTAACTGTTTCATTACGCATACTTATATGACTGTACCTCCAACTCATTCTCATACGTTATTTCTACATTTTTCAATACAGTATCATTTTAGGTATTACGTAAACAGTTTTCTTAATGATTAATATGCACACAAATGCGATTCACAGATATTGAGAGAACACTTCAGAATAAACCTCTTAATGAAAATTTTGGCTGTCAGAAACGTTGCGTCACTCAACAGTAAAAGTTACCATACCTTTCTCTTCTCGTGTAAGCGTTGTTACTATTTCTATAACCAGTGGAACTGTATTAATGTGTTCATATGTGTAGACTTCTGTAATAATTCCTGTGTCAAAAGTCGTACGTCAGTATTATGTGACTTCATGCAGGGGCTGTCTGAACTATTCATTGCTAGCATTGTAGTTTTCATACTTAAACCAGTGAGCTATTCTCCATATCTTATATAATGTGGCCTTATCTTTAAATCCTAATTCTATTGTGTCTGTGTCCCTTGAGATGTTCCTGCTGGTGTTGTGTCTTGCTCATATCAATAACAATACGTCTATTCTCTCGTACTTCATAACCAGTTGGTGGAACCACTTCGCCAATAAATACCTCCTTAATAATGGGCCGACTCACACGTCACCTTGTATCTCCACTTCCTCATACTTTATAAATAATGGGCAGACTTACACATTTCTGAATAAATCTCATCTCCTCACTTCTTCATTTACAATAGGCCGAGTTACCTGTCGCCTAATAATACTTCTCCACAACATAAACCTCTTTGGCAGGACCATCCCTTGCCTATAAATACATACTCTCTTGCCTCAGTGGAAATTGCGTCGCTGGCAATTCGTACTTAAGAATATAATATATTTATTTCCACAAAACGTAACACAACATTTGCACTAATAATCTCCTGACATCGCTTTCTGCCACCAAATCTCATTCTTCCGTCATGTTCACTTACCTGGTTTAGTGTCGTCCTCCTCTTCAGCAACTGCTAGCTTAGGTCTGTAATAAGAGCCCATATTTCACTTATTTGCTACTTTTTCCAGATTTTTCAAACATAATGCATGATGCGTTGTACTTACTAGTTCTTAAAATTTAAAAATACATCGTTCCACCGTATACTTTGTGATAGATGTAATGTCATTTCAAGCTTATGCTGATGTTTCTTAAGGCAACGTAATACTGTGTTCTCTAGCTTGTGTATCTGTGATGCTATACTTTGGTGTTATAAAACTCGCCGTTCACATATTTTCCGTCAATTCCAGTTTTTCACCCGTGCAATGCAAATGTTTATACTGCTGGGTTACTATGCTGTCACTAATTATGTTTGTTGTCACAAATCGGGTAAAGAATTGTCATAGCCATGGATAGAGAAGAACGTAAAGAAGACGGAATATAGCTCAGAAAGAAGGAAGAGGAATAGCAAACAGCATGAAAGAAAATTAAGTAATGCTGTCACCTAACTCGGGTACCTGGTGGTCGTCATCTACCTAGCAATGCAAAGAACGCTATTGCCCCCTGAGGGTTATTAATGTTCATAGTATTTTTTATGTCTACGATATTGTAGAGTCCTTTGTTCACTCCCGTTTTTATGTTAGCTACTTTCACAGCATTGAGGTGTGGTATCCTAATTATTGTGTATGACCCTTCATACAATTCGTGAAAATTCTTGATTCCTAAATTTATCTTAGAAGACCTGTTTCTTGCCTTCATCAATACCAATTCGTCAATTTGATACTTCCTTCTCTTAACCTGCTTGTTGTATTTACTCTGTCTTTTATCAGCTTTCTGTTTAATCCTGCTTAAAGCTAAGTCCCTTTTTTCATTAATTGGTAGATCATCTCTCGGTGGAAAACTTACCTGTTCTTCAATAATACTGGGCACTTTCTCACCTGTCAATAGTTCTTGTGGAGCTATTTCTGTGGTAGAGTGAGGCAAATCATTTATAACTCTCACGAACTCTTCCACATAATCTACACACATGTATTCCTTTTTAGAACAGTATGCCCTAAACAGTCTGTTTATTTCCCTCATTATCCGCTCACTCATATTTGACAGGGGATGGTATTTGGATATGTAAATAAGCTTTATGTCGAGATCACGCAACATATTTTTCCAACACTCTGATGTAAATTGTGAGCCATTATCACAAATTATCCTCTCTGGTTAACCCCATGATATTACATCTGCCTGAAATCTACTGACCACAGCTTTTATTTTGTATTGTCCTGTTAGATTTTCAGGAAGTGTACCCTCGAACTGTTTAATAAAATCAAATGGATGTATGTTACCTCTACTAGAGAAAGCATCGTAAACAATAGTGGGATTTGTTTCACCACTATCATGTACACACACTGTGTCTCTACTCTTGTCAGGAAATTGCTTCATTGCTTGCTCAAATTGCTTTAATTTATCTTGAATCGCATATGTGGTACCTTTACAATGAGCACCTATTTGTGAAACCTTACGACTAAGTAGCAGCTGCTCATCTTTGATGTATTCTAACTCATTTAACTGCTGTTCATGTTTATCATTACATCGTTTAGCAGCCTTGCTTTGCTTGTTTATTACTTGGCTAAGTTTACTACTTATTGTTGATATTACACAATCCTGAGCCCCCATATCATCATTCAGCTTTTTAATTTTACGATCAAATTTCTGATTTATCTCAAGCTTACATAATTCTAATTTCTTACCCCATGCTTTTGTTTCTCGATCTATTTTACTGGAACAAGTCTCAATTTTAGCTTCAAGTTTTGATACCTTTTGTTCTAAAGCCTTAAAATTTCTATTGATTTGAGTCATTACTGTATATGCTTTCCTGACATCACCATTTGTTTCTCTTAACTCGGCTTTTATCTCTTCTTTAGTGTCATTTTGCCCTTTATCTATTTTATCTATTTTTTCGTTAGTTTCTCTTAAAAGTAATAATAACATAGATGACGTATTTTGCTCCTTGCTGATTTCCATCTTCCAATTATCTACTGTTGGCAATGTTTCAGCTGAAGCAGTACCATGACTTAACCTGTGTGACTCCACTGTTGGCTCATTTGCAATGTTGACGTCAGATTCAGTGTGTCTGACGTCATCATCTAAATCTACTACGTCGTTGTGGTCAGGAACGACAGTGTCTACATTTTCAGTACGATCATTTAACACAGAATCAGCATTATCCGAAACAATTTCAGTTTCATTATCTAAACTTTGCAAATTATCTGAGAGATCATCAACAATGTTATCTATTTGCAAGTATTGTGGCTGATCTGAAGGATCATTGCCATCAATATCTACTTGATTCCTTTCCCTACTTCTAAGTAGATATCTTATATCAATTTGTCAGACATTTTACACTTAACATAATTTACAAATTTTAGCCAAATATGTTTAAAGGGATCAGTTTTAGACTTTGGAGTTACAATGTTATTCTACTGTCCGTTACAGAGATTAGCTATTTGCATCAGAATAACACTTACTCTTCGATGCTATTCTGCGTGCTGCCGTCGAGAAGCTCCTTCTCTGCTCTGGCTGCTGAACTGAAGTGTCGTACTGCTGTCCGGACTGCTGGAACACACTGTTCAGCGGCTGCTACTGATCTCGCCCGCTGCTGGCTGCCGAACCTCGCACCTGATGCGGAGAACTGCGGCCGCTCGGTCTGCTACCCCACGCTGCGTTGCGTCGCCTCGTAGCACGTCGAAATTTCGATGAAAATTAAACGTAATCTCATGGACCACGCACACGTATTTGATTTTCTGTCACTTGCACTTTAATACTTTCAGCATCTACTATTCTGTACGTTATGTTCTCGTGAATAAGAAGACTTGTCTGTGGCATCAAAAATCGATGTTCAACTTAAGTTCAAAGGAGTTCAAACACAGATCAAAAATCATTTGAAACAGGTCCTACACATTTCTATAGTCATGTAGTAGCAGAACAGTCACTTTAGGTGTTATGAATTTTTCCAAGAATTTTTCACAGTTCACAGTCCTCGCTAATAATCAAGCCTCATATCTCCAAAGCACTCAAAAATCGAAGATTTCCCAAGCAGGGATGCCATCTACGGCAAGAAAATAGGAATTAAGTGAGATAGTGTTAATACTATCATCCTTCTTTACCGCCTCTGCATTATTGCAGATGACGTGTCACTGAGCACATTTGTACTGTGCATGCAGTACACGTGAGGTGCCTAGTTGTTTCCACTGCCCTGTGTGGAATACACAATTTCTTGTACACTTCACAACCTGCTATCTTCATGATGATGTCCCCAGCGCAGAAAACAGCAGGCAGCTCGTGGATTCTTTTTCTTGAGGCTGAAATTATCTTCGCAAGGAACTGCTGCTACGAATAAAGTATAACTCATTTGGGGTGCCACTCGCGTTTTTATTGATATAGACACGAGAAACTATTCTTGATCACAACGTATTGAACATATCTTTCCACAGTCATTGTATCTGGCTAAAATAACATGACATACATCCTGCCACAGACAGCATGTCTGTCTACTGGAACCGTCAGAACTGGAGAATTAAGTTACATGAATCAAACACGTCTATTACAGACAACATGTCTGTACCTAGCGACGGTCGGAAGTGTAGTAAATGAAATTGCATGAAACAAATACTGCTATAACAGACAACATGTCTGTGTACTAGAACGGTCAGAACTGAAGAGCCGTACTGCCCAAGACACTTCGCGCACCAAGCCAGCAAGGCGTGACCCGAACGCCAGCGAAGTGTACCGGCAGTAATATCGTCAGTCATTTCTATTAGTAATACTTTGATTTTAATAATTTTGAAATGACTGATAGCTGGCTGTTGAGAGATGTTTATTTAAAAAAATGAAGTAATTTGGATGGCTGGTTTAATTAATAACAGCAACTAAAGTTAAACGTTTTGGCGCCCTACCGCCGAACACAGCAGCCAATCACAGAGCAGCAGCATCATGCAGGTGGTCTTTCTCACGGGAATGGTACCGAATCTAACATCTGTCACAGGTACCTCATCCCACATTGGGTTATCTCTATGCTTCTTGCATCTCCACTGCTCTGGGAATAGCTTCCTCAAGCCTAATATGATGGCTCAATAAGCCAGAAATATTACTCCTGTTATTCAGTTTTTAGGAAATTTTCTTTGCCTTACACAATCATTCTTCTCCCAGTCTTCTATATTTACACCGTAACAACAGCAATTTCGTCTTGTGTTGATCGCAGTTAAGTAGGTAAGCAGTTAAGAACATAGATCTTTTAGATATGTAAGACGTGTATCTGTCAGGTGACAGCGAACGATTTAATAGATGAGGAACGGAAAAGTGTGACCGATGAGGAGTGAGAAGGTGCTCTGATTTTAAAGTGTACGTATTATTACAGTCACCAATGCAAGAGAGTTATGTGCTTTTATGAAAGGTTAATTTATAAAAGACCTGAGTATAATGACCAAAACAACAATGTGATACTTCATAAATTAAACAACAGTGATTTTAATAACAACAAAAAGTAATAGAAAGTGTGGAAATAATAGAGTATGCGACCGAACCGCCGAATCTTTCCATCAGTAAATGGGGTATGTTCTCAACTGACTCGGTTGTTTTAACCCCTCCACTGACGGAATGACCCGCTTCCTACTTCCGTATGTATAAAGCCAATACGGACTTGTAGCAGTCACGCCTTTGCGCTTACTGCTACGTATTTTAACCGTAAATAGCTCAGCCCTAATGGTAAGAGGTAGTAGTGAATTCACGTTACTAATCTTTGAAGACAGCACAACTGCCACAAGCTCAGCTCACTTTTACTCCACTCCTACCCTCGCCATTACACCACGTTAACTAGGTGCTACATGGACCTTGCTAAATTCACTTGCGTATACATTTTTGACCGTTACTCGCCAGTATTTACCTAATGATTAGTACACTCCTAACCGGACTATTTCCCAAAGAGCTGTGATGATTGAACGGGTTCGATCCACGGCCTACAGTGCCCTACAGTTCACACGGTAACACTGCCTACCTGACCCACTTAACTTGGTAGTGAGCTTATGCATCCAATCACCACTGCTAGCAGCAGTGGATAATCCTATCAGCACGACGAGAGCAGCAGACTTACCGTCGAATCCTCCTGAAAATACTTATAACTACGGTCGCCAGCTCTGAAGGAGCAAAGGAATAAATCAATTTTTTGGCTCGTTTCAAAGTGAAATGGCTTGAGTTGAATTTTAAACTTAATTCTGAATATTACTATTACTGATCATTCTAGGTGATTCTACAAAGCAAATACTCTCTCAATTTCTGTGAGTTGGCTTGGTAATTACCACCAAGACAATTTATGCAACTTAGTTTAACAAAATCCTATCCTTCAACTTATTTAATGATTTTGGATATTACTCTTTGGACAATTGATATAGAATTAGTTAAGTGACTATACTTGAAAGGTTACTCAGAAAAATTTAAGTAACTATAAATGGGCGACTCATTCTGGTGTGACCATTGCCCTTTTCAACATTCTTATACGCTAAAGTATTCTACACCCAAAAGAATTGTAAATGAAAGAGGCGATCGTGGCCTCAGTCTGATTTCACTACACTATGTTTCAGGTTACTACACTTTACAATGAACAACATGCGTCGTAATTTTACTCATTACTATATTCTGTCCTCTGCACTTGCACAAAAGAAAACTGGTATTCTCCTTTTACATGTATACAAAGTTCGACTCAGCAATTGCAAGAAGTCTTGCCTTGGGTAGACGTGTCGGTGCTGGTGGTGAGATGCATGTGGCTAACGCAGCTCTTCACGCCTCATGCCCTTAATGGCGGCTGGAACTACGAGCTGTAGCACTCGTATAAGGTACTGCACGTCCGCCATAAAATCTGGGCGCAGTAACTCTTACAATCAGCCCCAGTGGCATAGAGACGGCTTCGACAACCATTCGTCGCGTTCTACTCCACAAACGGCGACGATATTCGCCTCTTCGCTGTTGCACAATCACTTTTGCGTGAGCACAGTTACGCACGTCCGGTCACGTCAACACTCCCCAGGCCATTCCATTGTTCAGTCCCTGTGTCTCCAGCTACCTCTAGCTACGCTTGTATCACCAAGAGTGGGAGCGTTCCCCTACCACCATTTCACGGAAATCATTTAGTATTTAAGAATATTTATATTTATTACCCTGGAGTTCATACCAGTCATAATAATTTACTACTAGCGCCTTATAACATTAAATCATACAGTAATAACTTATAATTACCAAGAAAAAGAATACATTTGACTCCGAGAGCTTAGTGCATTGTCTGACAGGCAGCGCTAATTCCCAGTTTCGCCAATAGATGGCATCAGGGAGCACTCCCTGGCAGTCTCACACCAGCGCGCCCGTTTCCGACGCGCGGGCTCCAAATTACTGTCAGCCCACCATCATTTCAGTTCCGTTACAAGTACTTATGGAGTAAAATGGGGATACAAAGTTGAGAAAAGATTGTTTGTGAAACTCTAATAATAAGATGGCACAGACCTAATGAGGTACAGAATAGGTAATATGAGGAAGATCGCCTGATAGAATTAGGAATTTTGCACCAATGAAAGTAACAGTAACATCTCGCTATTAATTGTTATCGACGTTTAGGGACCTCTAACAACGCTCAAAAATAAAATTCAGCTAGCATGCATAGTTTCTTTGCGCACTGGACAATTCATGGAAGCCAAAGGTATTTAAATGAAGCTTTGTAGGTACATGACGGATGCAAATATTAAAGTCAGGTAAGTGAAAAAGAGAGGAATAAATTAATGAAGACAATTACCACCTAGTAAAATCAGTAACTTCATAAAGTGCTTGAATGAACGCCATTAATTTTGAATCTTTGAGAGGATTGCACAGGTGTTGTATAAATATGGGATCCATAAGCTGCACATGTGCAAAAGTGTTAATGAGATGGATGACGAAACCTGGACGTAAAATTTTAGTTGGTAGAAGGATGAATGTTGGTTTGTAAGAGGTTAAAGTGATTTAAGTTGCGTCAATCTAACATAAGTGTCTGTTTTGAAAGTTTTGCAGTTTTTATGTGAAGAATATGTAGATTATAGGTAGTTTAAGGGCCCTGAAAAATGGACTTTGGAGATTGTTAAATTCTTCACTCAGTGTGTAGGAAATGCAGCTAAGAAGGACTGCGGCGACGGATAAAAAGAATATCTGTTTGTAGCCAACGAAGTGTAGTATTCTAATCAAACGCTAAACTGAGAGAAGTATAAACTACGGTTATGAAATATACCTCGTTATGATTAAGTGTAAGTCAACACCGATTGTGGCGTTGCGTTAGATAAATGTACTAAATAAAGAAACCTTAAAACAGTTATACAAACGCGCAATCATTAACTACTTGTAGAGGACTTTGAAAGGATAGGTTTAAGTTGGTAATACTAGTCAAAATTTCTAGTCATGAATAACTAAAATTCGATTAAGCATGTAGTCTAAGTGTGTGCATGTTACTATTTTCTCTATGTGCATCCCAGCTGAAATATATTTAATCGATGGTGTAAGAAATGCGAAATAATTGTTTCAGGGTGCATTTCTAATTTATACAGTATTAGTGAAAACTAGTCATTTCATTAAATGATTATCATCTTTCAATATAATGGAGACGAGTGTAATGAAGAAACTACGTTACATAGGAATGTATAAATGCATCCTCCTTTATTTTCTTTTATTTTTAGAACGACGGTACGACCGCTTTCCAGATTCATCATATTGTCTGAACATGATGAGTAAGTGATTTCGGAGCATGAAATTGCTTTCACTACGGAAGCTCATGAAGTGTCTTAAAAGCAAAATTAAGCAGATGGCAACTAATAGAGTGTTTAATCAGTGTTGTTATGCCCAAACGACTAAGAGCTAGGTCCATCATATTTCGGGCTTGCAGCCGGATCACTTTGACATCTTGGCACGATATTTCGGCTAACAAACATGCAGCCATCTTTAGGTGAGTACGAGACTGAAGATTACTGGTGCGCGTCGTTCTATATGTACCGAAAATTGGCGCGGCGGCGCCTGCGCAGTGGAGAAGGCTAATACCGCGCCCCCTATCTAATTTGGCGCGCTCTGCAGCAGAAGCGGGCCGCGCGTACGTAGTTGTGTACCTACATTTGCGCTATCTGTCGTAAAGCGCCTTCGCGCAGCTGAGGCGCGGTAGTCGAAAGTATAAAATCAATTTTCGTCAGCCGTCGCACTAGATGTAGACCAATGTCTCTGTGAAGCGATTAAAGAAATTACAGGATCCCATGCTTTATCCATCTGAAAGCCGCCGTCTCGATTAATAAGATCTTTTGCCAATCGTATCTCCACGGACTCCCTGATAATGGGTTCCCAAAAAGATCTAGTTGTCGCTAAAATTTTTGTTCCACAATAATCCATGGAGTGTCCCGTCGAAATACAGTGTTCTGCTATGGCTGATTTGTTGGGCTGTAGTAGACGTGTGTGGCGCTCATGCTCCACGCATCTTTCCCGTACTGTGCGAGTAGTTTGGCCAATGTAGGATTTGCCACATTGACAAGGGATCTTATAAATACCTGCCTTCCTCAGACCCAGATCGTCCTTCACAGAGCCAGGCAAAGCCGATATTTTCGTAGGTGGTCGGAAGATCACTTTAACACAATGCTTCTTTAATATCCTTCCTATTTTAGAGGAGAGGTTACCCACATACGAAAGGAACGCCCTGGACCTGACCACCTCTTTGTCTTCTTCTTGTTGTTTCTCTTTACATTTCTTCTTTGTTACAGCTGTGCCGATTTGGCGTGTAGAATATCCATTCTCCCTGAAGACGGATTGCAAAGGTTCTAATTCTTTAGGAGGGCTGTCCTTATCAGATACCACATGTGCCCAGGGCACCAGAGTACGAAGCAAACCCATGGTTTGTGCAGGGTGGTAGCAGCTTGTCGCCTGCAAATACAGATCTGTGTGTGTGGGCTTCTGGTAGACGGAGTGCCCCAAAGATCCATCGATTCTACGATTGACAAGGACATCCAGAAACGGCAGACTTCTATCTTTTTCGACCTCCATGGTAAACTGAACAATCTTGTGAATGGAATTCAGATGTTTTAAGAATCCTGCCAGTTTTTCTTCTCCATGGGGCCAAACTACAAATGTGTCATCCTCGTAACGCTATAAGACTTTCGGTTTAAATTCAGCCGACTGGAGTGCCTTCTCCTCAAAGTCCTCCATAAAAAGGTTTGCTGCCAGTGGGGACAAAGGACTGCCCATGGCAACACCGTCAACTTGTTCAAAATATTCATTATTGCATAAGAAATAAGTTGAGGACAAGCAATGATGAAATAATGCTCTTATGTCGGCTTTGAACCTTCTGCTAATGAGTGCCAGTGAATCCATCAGTGGAACCTTAGTAAATAAAGAGACGGCATCAGAACTCACTAATAAGTCAGACTTGTGGATTGAAGCGACTTCAGTCTACCAATAAAATCGGCGGAATTACGAATGTGATGTGGTCACTTGCCCACATAAGGTCCCAATAACAAAGACTTATGTTGTGCTAAGTCATAGGTTAGCGCACCGATATTACTGACAACAGGGCGTAATGGTAGTCCCTCTTTAAGAATTTTCGGAAGACCATAACGCCTCGGTGGAACAGAGATATGCGGTTTCAGTCTTTTAATGACTTCAGGTGGAAGCGTAGAAGAGTAATCTTCAGTCTCGTACTCACCTAAAGATGGCTGCATGTTTGTTAGCCGAAATATCGTGCCAAGATGTCAACGTGATCCGGCTGCAAGCCCGAAATATGATGGACCAATCAATACGCCGTGAAAACTTCAAGACTAAGAGCTTATTTTAGAATCGTTGTGGAAAGAAATGCGTGACCACGCGAATTTAATTACTGGTAACGCAAGTCCAATTACATATTGTTTTTTGATGTTATACGTATTTTCAATTAAAAAGTGCTTGAGTTACATTTTTGATGTTTTAGAAATGGGTACCGTGCGTAGAGCCTATCTTTGTAGTGAGTACTTGATACAGGATAAGAAATATATTTAACACGATTGACGGAAATATCATAAAATGCGCTTAAGGGAAGACGTTTGCCAGATCCCGTTGTGTTTCGTGTTCTCTTGCGTTAAACAAATAAAACTTTAATTATCAATCCCTTGGTAGTGTAAACTACTGATTATACGAAACAATGTGCCTCTCAATTATGTTTAACGGTTCACTTCAGTTCGAAGCTATTTGTTTGTGGCTAACAAATTCTACTTCCGATGCCAACTCAATTTTTTATGATGATCCTTCAATACTTACAGTGTATGCTTACAACAGAGGAAAATGAGCGCTACCCTTATATGTCAGTTCGACGAGACGATAAAACATCTCGGTTTCTGGCACTCGCGGCACCTCACAGAATTGAAATGGCCGTTGTCATGCTGACCACCATAGTTAATGAGTAGAGTAGCACCTACGTACTCAAGTAACTGGCCACTGACATTCGACCAATTTAATTGCGATAAATTTACTTTTAGATTTTAATGATGTAATTACATTCTCATAGTCACAGTTCCTGAGGTGGGTTTAACTACTACGTTTTCCAGTTCATCTACATCTACATCTACATTTATACTCCGCAAGCCACCCAACGGTGTGTGGCGGAGGGCACTTTACGTGCCACTGTCATTACCTCCCTTTCCTGTTCCAGTCGCGTGTGGTTCGCGAGAAGAACGACTGTCTGAAAGCCTCCGTGCGCGCTCTAATCTCTCTAATTTTACATTCGTGATCTCCTCGGGAGGTATAAGTAGGGGGAAGCAATATATTCGATACCTCATCCTGAAACGCACCCTTTCGAAACCTGGCGAGAGAGCTACACCGCGATGCAGAGCGCCTCTCTTGCAGAGTCTGCCACTTGAGTTTGTTAAACATCTCCGTAACGCTATCACGGTTACCAAATAACCCTGTGACGAAACGCGCCGCTCTTCTTTGGATCTTCTCTATCTCCTCCGTCAGACCGATCTGGTACGGATCCCACACTGATGAGCAATACTCAAGTATAGGCCGAACGAGTGTTTTGTAGGCCACCTCCTTTGTTGATGCACTACATTTTCTAAACACTCTCCCAATGAATCTCAACCTGGTACCCGCCTTACCAACAATTAATTTTATATGATCATTCCACTTCAAATCGTCCCGCACGCATACTCCCAGATATTTTACAGAAGTAACTGCTACCAGTGTTTGTTCCGCTATCATATAATCATACAATAAAGGATCCTTCTTTCTATGTATTCGCAATACATTACATTTGTCTATGTTAAGGGTCAGATGCCACTCCCTGCACCAAGTGCCTATCCGCTGCAGATCTTCCTGCATTTCACTACAATTTTCTAATGCTGCAACTTCTCTGTATACTACAGCATCATCCGCGAAAAGCCGCATGGAACTTCCGACACTATCTACTAGGTCATTTATATATATTGTGAAAAGCAATGGTGCCATAACACTCCCCTGTGGCACGCCAGAGGTTACTTTAACGTCTGTAGACGTCTCTCCATTGAGAACAACATGCTGTGTTCTGTTTGCTAAAAACTCTTCAATCCAGTCACACAGCTGGTCTGATATTCCGTAGGCTCTTACTTTGTTTATCAGGCGACAGTGCGGAACTGTATCGAACGTCTTCCGCAAGTCAAGAAAAATAGCATCTACCTGGGAGCCTGTATCTAATATTTTCTGGGTCTCATGAACAAATAAAGCGAGTTGGGTCTCACACGATCGCTGTTTCCGGAATCCATGTTGATTCCTACATAGTAGATTCTGGGTTCCCAAAAACGACATGATACTCGAGCAAAAAACATGTTCTAAAATTCTACAACAGATCGACGTCGGAGATATAGGTCTATAGTTTTGCGCATCTGCTCGACGACCCTGCTTGAAGACTGGGACTATCTGTGCTCTTTTCCAATCATTTGGAACCCTCCGTTCCTCCAGAGACTTGCGGTACACGGCTGTTAGAAGGGGGGCAAGTTCTTTCGCGTACTCTGTGTAGAATCGAATTGGTATCCCGTCAGGTCCATTGGACTTTCCTCTATTGAGTGATTCCAGTTGCTTTTCTATTCCTTGGACACTTATTTCGATGTCAGCCATTTTTTCGTTTGTGCGAGGATTTAGAGAAGGAACTGCAGTGCGGTCTTCCTCCGTGAAACAGCTTTGGAAAAAGGTGTTTAGTATTTCAGCTTTACGCGTGTCATCCTCTGTTTCAATACCATCATTATCCCGTAGTGTCTGGATATGGTGTTTCGAGCCACTTACTGATTTAACGTAAGACCAGAACTGCCTAGGATTTTTTGTCGAGTCGGTACATAGAATTTTACTTTCGAATTCACTGAACGCTTGACGCATAGCCCTCCTTACGCTAACTTTGACATCGTTTACCTTCTGTTTGTCTGAGAGGTTTTGGCTGCGTTTAAACTTGGAGTGGAGCTCTCTTTGCTTTCGCAGTAGTTTCCTAACTTTGTTGTTGTACCACGGTGGGTTTTTCCCGTCCCTCACAGTTTTACTCGGCACGTACCTGTCTAAAACGCATTTTACGATTGCCTTGAACTTTTTCCATAAACACTCAACATTGTCAGTGTCTGAACAGAAATTTTCGTTTTGATCTGTTAGGTAGTCTGAAATCTGCCTTCTATTACTCTTGCTAAACAGATAAACCTTCCTCCCTTTTCTTATATTCCTATTAACTTCCATATTCAGGGATGCTGCAACGGCCTTATGATCACTGATTCCCTGTTCTGTACATACAGAGACCAAAAGTTCGGGTCTGTTTGTTATCATTAGGTCCAAGATGTTATCTCCACGAATCGGTTCTCTGTTTAATTGCTCGAGGTAATTTTCGGATAGTGCACTCAGTATAATGTCACTCGATGCTCTGTCTCTACCACCCGTCCTGAACATCTGAGTGTCCCTGTCTATATCTGGTAAATTGAAATCTCCACCTAAGACTATAACATGCTGAGAAAATTTATGTGAAATGTATTCCAAATTTTCTCTCAGTTGTTCTGCCACTAATGCTGCTGAGTCGGGAGGTCGGTAAAAGGAGCCAATTATTAACCTAGTTCGGTTGTTGAGTGTAACCTCCACCCATAATAATTCACAGGAACTATCCACTTCTACTTCACTACAGGATAAACTACTACTAACAGCGACGAACACTCCACCACCGGTTGCAAGCAATCTATCCTTTCTAAACACCGTCTGTACCTTTGTAAAAATTTCGGCAGAGTTTATCTCTGGCTTAAGCCACCTTTCTGTACCTATAACGATTTCAGCTTCGGTGCTTTCTATCAGCGCTTGGAGTTCTGGTACTTTACCAACGCAGCTTCGACAGTTGACAAGTACAATACCGATTGCTGCTTCGTCCCCGCATGTCCTGACTTTGCCCCGCACCCGTTGAGGCTGTGGCCCTTTCTGTACTTGCCCAAGGCCATCTAACCTAAAATACCGCCCAGCCCACGCCACACAACCCCTGCTACCCGTGTAGCCGCTTGGTGCGTGTAGTGGACTCCTGACCTATCCAGCGGAACCCGAAACCCCACCACCCTATGGCGCAAGTCGAGGAATCTGCAGCCCACACGGTCGCAGAACCGTCTCAGCCTCTGATTCAGACCCTCCACTCGGCTCTGTACCAAAGGTCCGCAGTCAGTCCTGTCGACGATGCTGCAGATGGTGAGCTCTGCTTTCATCCCGCTAGCGAGACTGGCAGTTTTCACCAAATCAGATAGCCGCCGGAAGCCAGAGAGGATTTCCTCCGATCCATAGCGACACACATCATTGGTGCCGACATGAGCGACCACCTGCAGATGGGTGCACCCTGTACCCTTCATGGCATCCGGAAGGACCCTTTCCACATCTGGAATGACTCCCCCCGGTATGCACATTGGTTTTCTTCCCCTCTCTTGCTGCCATTTCCCTAAGGGCCCCCATTACGCGCCTGACGTTGGAGCTCCCAACTACCAGTAAGCCCACCCTCGGCGACCGGCCGGATCTTGCAGACTGAGGGGCAACCTCTGGAACAGGACAAGCAGCCATGTCAGGCCGAAGATCAGTATCAGCCTGAGACAGAGCCTGAAACCGATTCGTCAGACAAACTGGAGAGGCTTTCCGTTCAGCCCTCCGGATTGTCTTTCGCCCCCTGCCACACCTTGCAAGTACCAAAAACACGCAAAGAAATTAAGAATTAAACTATGTAACAAATGAGTGAGCTAGGAGTATACGACTTGCTGCTGCAGATGCTTATCCAACGGCGGCAGGGAGCATCACAGTGCCTGCTTAGCTTCCCGTTAACTTACGAGATCTCTGTCTCGGCAAGTTACTTACACAGTAGGTGAGGTTCTTCAAAGGTACACAGGCCGGTTTCAGCGTTCTGACGACACGATATTTCGACGATACAGCTGGCCGCTATCTTCAGGTGGGGTTGGAGGTGCACATCACGCAAGAAATGAGTTTACTTTAGTTACGGCGTCTTCTTTATACCCCGAGAACAGGCCGCCGCACGTGCTCTAAAAGCGAAAGGACTGTCCACTGTGAAGCGAAGAATCGCAGCGCTGCCGGCGGTAGATACTAACAAAAGGGATGAATCGTAAATAAAACAACACCCGGTCGGAATCCAGTCCATTGTTGTTTTATGTCTGACAGAATAGGATTCCACATCTTGCCCTAAAGGAAAGCCTTTATCTCTGTTAATAATGTCATTTAATGATCTTATTTCTATTGATTCCTTAAGTAAGGAATCCTAGTAACAGGAGACCAGAGCAATAATTTGCTTATGTCTAAATGTCATATTATGCCCCTCATTGAGACAATGCTCAGCGATGGCAGGTTTTTCAGGCTGGAACGAAAGGTTGTGACGCTGATGTTCCACTCATCTGTCATGAACCGTACGAATGCCCGTCCAATGTATGCCTTACTGCGATGACAGCTAATTTCACGTACTCCAGACTTCCTCAATTCCAGATTATCTGTAACAGATCCAAGAAGGGCTCTAGTTTTGGTCAAAGGCAGAGAGCCACCTTCAATATCATATTTTCTGAGGATTCGTGAAACTTTCGAACGTTAGGAATTGATTTACAAGTGTGCAGTGTTGATTCATACCGTGGTACAAACTTAAATGCACGAGCAGTTTGACGAACAGGATATCCGTTTCGCCTGGAAACAATTTTAAGCTTCTAATAATATGACACAGGATCTTCAGGTTGTTTTCAGCCTGAATGAATATATTGATCATCGGATTGTTCGTACTTTCCAATTTGGACTACCATGTGAAGCAAGAATAGACACATTATATCATTTGCTTCCTTTTTGTTTGCGGTGAGTAGAGAAATTGAAAGATTCCCAGAAAAGTGTCCTTTTGCCTATCGTCAAAACAAGTGCCCTTCTTGGATCTGTCAAAGATAATTTGGGATTGAGGAAGCCTGGAGTATATAAAATTTCTCGTCATTGCGCAAAGGCTTATATTGGGCAGACTTTTCGAAGAGTTTATGACTGATGTGTGGGTCACAAACGTCACATGCGTTAGCCTGCAAAATTTGCTATCGATGAACATTGTCTTAATGAAGGATATAACATGTCATTTAAAGAAACTCACAATACTGCTCCGGCTTCCCGTTAATGGGATTATGTAATTAAGGAATTCATCAAAATACAATTATCCGATTGTGGTGTCACCGCCAGACACCACACTTGCTAGGTGGTAGCCTTTAAATCGGCCGCGGTCCGCTAGTATACGTCGGACCCGCGTGTCGCCACTATCAGTGATTGCAGACCGAGCGCCGCCACACGGCAGGTCTAGAGAGACTTCGTAGCAGTCGCCCCAGTTGTACAGCCGACTTTGCTAGCGATGGTTCACTGACATATTACGCTCTCATTTGCCGAGACGATAGTTAGCATAGCCTTCAGCTACGTCATTTGTTATGACCTAGCAAGGCGCCATTATCATTTGCTATTTATCTTGTGATGCATGTACCGTCAGACCGTTGTTCACCAATTATGGATTAAAGTTAAGTATTCCAGAAGCTACGTACCTATTTTGCTAGTATAATTACTTTAACTGTTCCAGTCCTCACGCCAGCCTGCGTGAACTTAAAAGCGTGCCTTTCGGCTTCCTCTCCTAGTGGCTTGGCTGTCTTGCCAAGTCACAACACCGATGACGTTATTAATAGAGATATAGGTATTCCTTTAAGCAAGATGTGGGGTCCCATTTTATCAGATATAAAGCAACATCAGTATGGTTTTCGACCGGCTGCATTTGCGATTCATCACTTTTTTTAGTTACCACCGCATGCGCCGCTGCAATTCTTCGCTTCGCAGAAGGCAGCCCTTTCGCCTTTCGCCCAAGCGCAGTGGCCTGTTCCCAGGGTATAAAGGAGCCGCATTATCTCATGCTACCTCAGTTCTGACGCGATTGTCCACCTATTACTTCACCAGTTGCACCGTCGAAATATTGTGTCATCACGACTATGAAATCCGACTGCATTCCCAGTGAGGAGCATCAACAATTATTACGCCGGAAGAATCTGTTTAATCACATGCTTACTCGTTAGTTGTGCACATATATTCTTCTGGCGCAAACGTTTCAGGTATCCCGTTGTTGAAGTATGAATGTCACTGATTTTCTGCTTATGAAGGGATGGAACAAAGAGCTAAGGAGATAAGCCTTTCATTATTTACACTTTCCCTGAAGAAGGTATTAATTTTTCACTTACTGCTCAAACTGCACTCATTTTCTGCTGTTGAAACATGTATAGTATATACACTCCGCGAAGTTTTGTGTATAAATGAATGATTCTTCAACAGATTGTCAACAAGGAAAGTGTTCAGATTACAAAACGATGTGATGCCTTTAAACGTATCATATCGGTGAAACACTGATAGTTCAATTTGAAATTTATCGTGACAAATAAATGAATTGTGTTCCGGCGTATCGACAAACGTCGGCACAAAGATGAACACAAGAGCACAGAAGACCGTGAGAGGACGTCTGCCAATAGCCTTCTGACTAGGACCACACCACGACAGGAGCGGCGTCTACAAGAAGAGAATGTAAGCGCCGCTCCTGCCAGCCTCGGCCGCACAGTACTAGACCGGCACTGGGAGAGCACTACGTCAGCAGTTATTAGTGATCCACAGCCAGTGCTTGTATGGACCTTGTATATTGAGGAAGACACTGGCTGTTTGCCTGTCGCCCATCGCTGCGACACTTTCTTGTAACAGTGTTAGGTATTGTTTGTCTTCTTTATTGTAATAAAAACTATTAAAGTGGTTTTCTTGAATCGCTGTGTAGCATTCCTTGAACGCAGCATCCTTTAAGCAACCTATACGGAACGAGTGGGCAGGACTCCATATTGGCGACGAGGGCTTACAAACAAACCCCGCTCCAGACGACCGCGGAATATCTTGTGTTTTTTGCTATGTCATTAATTTTCTTCTGTCTTTACTGTGCTGAGGCGTTTCTTTGCTTTAACACTTTCTTGTCGCTTATGCTAATCAGTGTTTTCAGGTGAGCGTTGCAGAAAATTTCTTTGCTTTTGCCCTTATTTTGCTTGTTTCCCTCGTCTGTTTCTTTCATTTGTCTCTTCCGACATGCCCACCCCAACTGTCTCGCCCCCTGCTCAGGCGCCACAGCCGCAAGCATTAGATGCCACATAGTTAATGCAGATGTTTCAATTCCAGACGCAGCTGATATCTGCACTACACAACACGGTGCAGCAGCTAATGACCAACGCTACGTGCCTGAGGGAACCGGCACCACCTACAGCAACGCATACTTTTATACCACCTTTTCGACAGTTTAGTGAACAAGACGAGGAATGGCTCGAGTGGTTGTCCCAGTTTGAAGCGCACATCACCGTTCACAATGTACCAGGTACTGCGGAACTTCCATATCTGTTACCCACGTTAGGAGGTGCAGTCTGCCGCCTCATTCAAAAACTCTTTCCAAACGTCACTCCGAGTGAATTTGCGTATGACAACGTTATCAGGTCACTAACTGTTATGACCAACAAGTAAATGTGGTAGCAGCTAGGTATCAATTCTTTAATTGTAAAAATCGGTCAGAACAAACTTATCGGGAGTGAGTAATAGATTTGCAGGATATGACAAGGAAATGCAAATTAAAATGTGACTGTGGTGCTTTATATTCAGATGTTATGTTGCATGATGCGATCGTTTACAGTGTACCTGATGTCAAATTCACACAACAGATTTTAATAGTCAGATCCATAATTTCAGCGGGTAGGACAAATACTAGACCAGTAGCCGGCCGAAGTGGCCGTGCGGTTAAAGGCGCTGCAGTCTGGAACCGCAAGACCGCTACGGTCGCAGGTTCGAATCCTGCCTCGGGCATGGATGTTTGTGATGTCCTTAGGTTAGTTAGGTTTAACTAGTTCTAAGTTCTAGGGGACTAATGACCTCAGCAGTTGAGTCCCATAGTGCTCAGAGCCATTTTTGAACTAGACCAGTACGATTCCGGTGTTTTGTCGGCCCATAGATTTGAGCAGCCTATTTGTAGGGTTGAGTCCCTTGTTTCCGATCGGCCCATTCGGTGGTGGCAAGGGCTCGCCACAATGAGTAAACAACCTTCCACGCCGCGTAAACAGTTCACTAAATAGGCGGCTACATACGCGAGCAGTGACAGTACTACATTCGCGTGATTGTGAGAACATATTTGGTCTTGATTCAACTGATTTGTTTGGCTTTAACATTTAGGACAATGTGTTGTCAGTGTCTACCTTCCAGGCAAAAGACGGTATAGCTAGTTTGCTAAGAGATTTCCAAGAACTCTTATCTGAAGGTTTAGACAAAGCTATCAATTTTGTTGCACATATTACGCTGAAACACAATGCTCAGCCTAAATTTTGCCGGGCCACAACTGCTCCCATGCCCGCATCTCGTGGTCGTGCGGTAGCGTTCTCGCTTCCCACGCCCGGGTTCCCGGGTTCGATTCCCGGCGGGGTCAGGGATTTTCTCTGCCTCGTGATGGCTGGGTGTTGAGTGCTGTCCTTAGGTTAGTTAGGTGTAAGTAGTTCTAAGTTCTAGGGGACTGATGACCATGGATGTTAAGTCCCATAGTGCTCAGAGCCATTTCAACCATTTTCAACTGCTACCATTGCATTACGGGACAAATTCGTTGCTGAAATTAATGAAGTGCAAGATAACGGAGTAATTGCGCCCGTATCACCTAGTCCACTGGTTTTTCTCCACATACGTTCTGGTCGCATTTGCCTGTGTTGACTTTAAGTCTATAGTCAACCCACAAACAGTAATTGATACCATTCCATTGCCACGCCCAGAGGATCTTTTGGACAAATTAGGTGGTACACGCTACATTTCAAAAAATTATTTGCGCGACGCGTACCTTCAAATACCACTTGATGAAGAATCTCAAAAAGTGTGTGTAGTTAATACTCATTTGGGCTTGTTTAAATATTTGCGATTGCTTTTTAGCAGTGGTTCCGTAGCCGCCATTCTCCAACGGTATTTGGAATAGCTGACTGCACAAGTGCTAAACTGTTCAAACTATTTGGACGATATTGTCGTAACAGGTCATACACATAAAAACATGTTGCAAATTTGCATACTTCGTTTCGTGTGTTATCTGAGGCTCAACATGGCAATGCGGACGCGCTATCACGTATTCCGAGTAGCCCTGATACAAGACATTGACGCTTCTACTGCGTCATGTTGTCACATCGATGCACATGATTTTGAACTGCTTCAATCTTTTTGCTAAACTGCAAGAATCTTGCACAGGCCACTGAAGATGAACTAGATTTAAGCGTTTGGCTATCGTACATTCGCACATCTTGGCCTCGTTCCTTGCATAGCATAAAGATGTCAGTAGTGTGCCGATACTTTGCACGGTGGCATATCTATGCTAGACAGGAAACTCTGATTCTTGTTCAAAATGACAGTGGACTGTCACGCTGTTGATCCCTAAAGCGTTGCAAAAAAGAAGTGTTGCACTAACTTCACCAAGGACACAGGAGCGTTGTTAGTATTTAATAGTTAGCGCGTGGACACTGTACTTGGCAGGGCATGGACACTCAAGTAGAACAGATGACGTGACAGTCCCGCGCATGTGCGGAAAATCCGTCCGCGTCAACGCAGAAATTCTTTGCTTGGCCTAAATCATTATCACCATGGCAACGACTGCAAATAGACATCGCGGGACATTTTTGGATCACCCGTTTGTTGGTTTTACTCGACTCGTATAGCTAGTTTCCTTTTGCGATAACAATTAACTCGACAAAGTCCCGTCGCAGAATTTTGGTGTTGTCATAGATTTTTTTGCCTCAAAGGTTTACCCGAAGTAATAGTGTCAGAGCCTCATTGAGTTGCCGCGCGGTTTAGGGAGCCATGTCACCGGCTGCGCGGCTATTCCCGCCGGAGGTTCGACTCTTCCCTCGGGCATATGTGTATGTGTGTGTGTGTGTGTGTGTGTGTGTGTGTGTGTGTGTGTGTGTGTTGTCCTTAGCACAGATTAGTTTAAGTAATGTGTAAGTCTCAGCTGTTTGGTTCCTTAGGAATTTACACACACACAATAGTGTCAGACAGTTGACCACAGTTCACGGCCGATGAATTTGCAACGTTCTGTGAACGCAGTGACATACACCATCCAACCAGTGCACCTTTCCATCCACAGTCAAACGACAAAGAGCAACGTTTTGTTAGAACAGTCAAACATGAGACGGCTACACTTCTCTCCGTACACACCAGGGATCAAGCATTGCAACTGTTTCTCGCCTCATATAGTTCGCACCCACGAGATGGACCATCGCCGGCGGAATTGCTTCAAAGCCGCCGCCATCGGACGGTGCACCACCTTCTCCACCCTCCTCAGCATCCGGTGCCGATGGAAGGCCGCAAGTATCACTTCGCGCTGCATGATATTGTCAAAAATATGTTCAAATGTGTGTGAAATCTTATGGGACGTAACTGCTAAGGTCATCAGTCCCTAAGCTTACACACTACTTAACCTAAAGAATCCTAAGGACAAACACAGACACCCATGCCCGAGGGAGGATTGGAACCTCCGCCAGGACGAGCCGCACAGACCATGACCGCAGCGCCCTAGACCGCTCGGCTAATCCCGCCCGGCCATGATATTGTCTTTTACAGGGTTTTTGGCGGCAGCAGACGGTGAGGGTTGGGCGAGATCGTCTGTCGACTTGGAACTTGCTTGTATCTTCTTTATGGACCAGATTGCTTGCAGCGCCCCCATCAAAATCAACTTCACCTCTGTCATGTACACCATAATCTTTCAGTCTCTCTTCCTCCAGATTGACGGGTCCACAGTAGCCACCACTGCAGCCACCATAGAGTATCATCATGACACCGAGGGACGACACCATGGAGACGGAGCATTCGCCTCCTCCGCCTCCTCTCGGCCTACCCATGTACCCGCCCACACTCCGCAGTTGCCGCGTACTTCAGATTTTAGCATTCAGGTCTTTGTTACAAAACTTGTTCATTTCCCTTTAGCAGTAAATCCTAAACTATTATAGATATAATATCAAGTTTTATTGGGGTCACCATTACAAATTATGATGGATGGTGGATTAAAATTACGGTGGCTTCATTTTCTGAATTACTACAGAATCTAAAAGTTTTCACGGATGTTTCCGATTATCGCCGATCTCAGGTCCGGCATATTTAACACTGCTACGTCTGCCTGCTCACAATTCGCAGTTCTAGGTCTCGCGGTCGCGTTCTCCCTTTCCGAACATGGGGGCACGGATTCGATTCCCAGCCTGGTCAGGGATATTCCCCTACCTCGAGATGACTGGGTGTTTTTGTTGTCCTCATCATCTCATCATCATTCATGAAAGTGGCAAGATTGGAGTGAGTAAATGTTGGGACTTTGTACGGGCGGTGATAACCGCGCACTTGAGCGCCCCAATAAACCTTATATCATCATCATCCCTGGCCACAAACGGCTTCTGTGGGCTTTCCATATGAAGTAGGTTGTTGTCTGTCTTACTCGCACACTACAGCTCTTAGGCCTTATTCAGCACAAAAGATGGTTTTGAATTTCCCATCTCTTTGTGGCACACGGTCCTGGACGACAGCATAAGTTTCATAATTTCTGAAAGCTGACTCTTTCGGCCATATATTTAAATGAGAGCGAAATTCTCGTTAACTCACCCACCTCCACTTCATAACATGTTGGCGTGCCATATATGTTATGAAGTAGCACCCAAATTTACAAGGGACAAATTCATAGTACAATGACATAGATATCCTAAGCGCCAGATCAACAGTGTAATTTTTTATGATGCTGTTGATGCAGTATGCTTTAAATTTAAAGGAACTTATTCTATCATATATTATGAATTGCGCCGTATTAATTAAATGCCAAATAAAACTATAAATTTATCAAACTCGACTGTCTACTAAAATGAAGCCGAGATATCAGTGCCGCTGCGCTCTCTTTCATAGAACCTTTCTGTCACAACTAAGTCTCCAGCGGCGCTCCACACATTCGGAGTCGAGTACCCCACCGAAATCCTGTTTGGCTGTGCATTTCATCGCCAACGTTTTTCGGGATCAAGTCTGTAGAAATTCGAATCGGATGTAGATTTCAGAAAACAAAGACATTCCAAATCCACCCTGGATCTGCACTGGGCGCTTCCTCCAGTGGAATCGATACAGCAGGCCGCTGTGGCTGAACGGTTCTAGGCGCTTCAGTCCAGCACCACGCAGTTGCTGTGGCCGTGGGTTCATATCCTGCTTCGTTCATGGATGTGTGTTATGTCCTTAGGCTAGTTAGGTATACGTAGTTCTAAGTCTAGGGAGCTGATGACCTCAGATGTTAAGTCCCAAAGTTCTTACAGCCATTTGAACCATTTTTTTGAATCGATACAAACAGATCTAAACCACACAATAAAATACCGATTTACAGCATTTGCAAGATGGTCGTAAGTTCTACAATGATCCTGACACGTTATTCAAGTCCCACTAGAGACATGCATTTCGTGACAGATTCCCAATCGACCTAACCGGCATATTAATAGTTCCTTTTAATTTAAATAAATTCCTTCGACTCAGAACTAACAACAAATATGAAGGAACCTCACCCCTCGTTTAATTCCATACAGTGAAGCTGCGTACACAAATCGATACTCCATACAACAGTAAATTATTCTCTCAAAATATTCTCAGATATGTAGGTAAAGATACATCTATCTTCCCAGGTAAGCATTATTATTTTCAATAATTTTCTAAATTTCTCCAACCCACATGCACCCAAACTGGTGTGACCATAACTTATAATTTGGAAATTACAACCAACATAAAACCATCTAAAAACCTTAGCGTAGCAACATACATACTAAAACGGAACTTGTTGTACCGTTCCAATGTTTTATTAAATTGCTAGCACGCAGAAATTCTTCTCTTGCAGGTAATAACTCAGCTGGTGTCCAAAAGGAGAGAATGACTAAACAGTGTTATTTATTGAATTTTTTTCTGTTGTGTACCACGTTTCCCATTTTCCTTTCCTTTGTGCGGCCTGGACGGTATAAATGAGTGAGTGTGTGATCTAGCAGAAAGCGTTAGGCATAGATTTTAACACTGCATGAATGGTCGTTCTGGGGTAAGGTAGTACCAACCCCCAAGCGTGAACAAGTTTAGCAGAGACCAAGTTTGCAGGTCAGGGCAAAGATGACACGAAGGCGCGCGTATTGGCTCTGTCAGGTTGACGCGTCACCCCCACCACGTTTGTAAGCGGAACGGTTAGGCGAATTCGGTTAGAGGAGGACTTGTTTCTGGGTCGTGGTGCTGGACAGACATGGAGATGCAGCTCTCGTTTTGGTAATGTTAACATAGGTATTAGATTGTCTGAAATCTGCTCTGTAATGAAGTCCAGATGTTGCAATCAGGTGCGAAATTACCACTGAATCCCCTAAAGGGAATTGATTTTTTTTAATTTACTCGTATTTCAGTGGACCTTGCGTTAGTGCCTTGTTCAGGCAATGCACCATGTGCCTTAAGCTCAGGGTCACGTTATTGCTCTGTGCTTAACGGAAATTCACTCATGCAGTTGTATTTTAATCTGCTCTCTCATTTACAGTAATATTTTGGGGATTTTTATCTTTTTTCCATATGTTTTCTTTGTGAACTTGCTTTCGCGCCACGTGATCGGTTGGAGCTACCGCCGCACTGATAAATTGTAGTTTCATGTGCCTTAAACTCACCGTCACGTATTGCTCTGTGCTTAACGGAAATTCACTCATTCAATGTATTTTAATCTGCTCTTCCATTTACAGTAATATTTTAGAGGTTTTCATTTATTTTCCATATATTTTACTTGTGAACTTGCTTTCGCGCCACGTGGTCGGTTGGAACAACCACCGCATTGATAAATTGTAGTTTCGGTCTGAAAATATATTGTACACGATGAATAATCGTACGATAGTGAGCGAGTGTAAAGTAGGGAAGGAATATTCGTGTGTGTCCATATTTTTTTGGGTTTCTGTTGGCTACTGAAACTTGGCCATGTGGGTTGAACAGCGTTGAAGTTATGTTTCTGTGCATCCCCATAAAGAGTTGATTTGCTGGCGATGTTGTGCGTTAAGCAAAATACTCGTGCCACTAGGGAAAGTATCGGATATTAATGCCCACTGATTTGCGACATACTCTTCCACCCTGACCTAGTTTTGCTTGTGTTGTCTTTGCGTAACTTGTTCTGAGTAATCTATAGTAACTGAAAGTAATAACAGAGGCGAAACTGAACCATGTTAAATAGAGTCCGGTTTTGATGATGTACATTGCAAGAGAAACAAGTCTAGTTGTCGAAATACCATCGGTACTGAATAAATATCAATTAATCTCTACCCTCGACTGATTATTTACTCCTTCCATCATAAAGAATAGGTGGCAGTCAGTACCACAGTCAAATTCTGGGACATGAAAGCAAATAATATCTATATAATGCCTATTAAGCCCTGTATGGGTGCCTTCTGTAGGGGTTCAAAAAAATGAGTTGTGCGTTGCGTTCAAATTTCTACCGGTTCGTTAAAACCGTCCGCTAGAAATTATTGAAACCCAGCAATAACTCGCAGGGGCTAGTAATTTTTTGGACAACACGAATTTAAGAAACCATTTACTACAGACGGTAGCTTGCAGGAGCGGTAGGACATGTCAAAGTGACGGTAATCTACCTACTTAGGTGGACTTATACCACCACCAGTACTGGGAGGATACGTTGCAATACTCATAAATAAATCTCTTGTATACCCCCAAAAACCTAAGTTATATGCATACTGTACACTGATTTTTGACTTGATATCGTTCACCAAGTAATTGAGTTTTCTGAACTCCTCGCACCCAAATGTGCGTCTGAACTATCTCTTTATAATTGCATAGACCTGGTGCCAAAAATTCTTATGCGACGGAACAACAAACAAGCTACAATATATCCTGAAGTAAAACATAGCAAATTACCCCTCCAAATAATCTTTTAATCTAAACACAGACATACTTATTTCTTAGCCTACTTTCCCCTTTTGAAAATACAGTCTCAGTTTTGTCACATTTGTTAGTCCTAGAAGTTATCCTGAAACAGTGTATTCGAATCGGTAGGCAGTAGGGTGCGGTCATTCTGCCATTACAAATGGCCCATAGTATAGCTCAAACAACTGTTTTCAGCTCTCCATCCACTTCTTTTGACTTTTCTTTCGTACGTACTAGGACTTTGTCTTCTATTTTTTTATTTACTTCGTTTGTACCGCCCATCATGCCGTTTCTTCCTTTCCGCTGCCGACGTTTCATATAGAATTTTACCGCCTGCTCCCTCTCAGCGCACCTCTCAGCCAGGCGCTGCGGGAACTCGACAATTTCCGTTAATACCGTAGGTATTTCTGTTTGACTCCCGTCATCACCTCCAAGGGCGAATATCCAGTTGCGTTACGTTTCACGCTGTTTAGAACGTTCTCAAATGAACGTACTTAAATTCCACCCACTTCGAGTGTCTATCATTTGCGTAAGGCCAACACAGTCATACAACTTCTCGCATATACCACCCTCAACGGCTACTCGTCGGGTGGTACACGGATATTTTAGAGCGTTTTATATCCTGGTCGTTCATAAATTTGTTCCAAACGTTTCATGTAAACTGAGATCCGTTGTCAGGTAATAGCCTTTCTGGTTTGATAACGTTTTTAAAGAAATCCTTTTCTAACTGTTCTATCAGCGTCTTGCTGTTAGCTTTCCGTATAGGATAATGCTTAGTAAATTTTGAAAAGATGTCCACAACAACAAATGTGTATTTCATACCGCCACGTCCTATGGGAAGTGGGCCAAAATTTTCAACCGCCAATAACTCTCCTACCTTGGTCGGTATTATACTTTGCATTTCCTATCGTTGAGTTGTAGTGCAATATTTTACTCACTGACATCGCTCACAGGCGGCCAGCTGTGCATGTAGTCGTCTGGCGAGGTTATTAATATGGATGTATTGCTCTATGTGTTCCGTGCATTTCTGGGCGCCGTAATGACAGTGACATACATGGACGTAATCTATCACCTGTTCCACGTATTTTTCTGGGAACCAGAGTTTCCAGTGATCCGTCTTCTCGTCTCTTCTGTGAGACAGCCCACCCTTGAGGATCCTGAAATAGCGGGGTATCTTTTCGTAGCCCCTGCTGTCAAAGTTGATTTTGATGTACTTCTGTTCAAAGTCATCGTTTGGCACTCTCCGCATGTACCTGCAGCCAGCACGAATTTCCTTCTCCCCCGATACTCGTTTCATGTACAGCAGCTGAAATCCGTTTTTGTCTCCTCCCCTTCACTGTCTTCCTCTCCAAAGGGAAGCCGTGACAGAGCATCGGCAGTATTATTCTCCGTCCCTTTAATGTAGCGAATCTGGTAACTAAAGTGCTGCAAGAACGTTACCCAGCGCATCAAACGGTCGTTTAGTAATATATAGTCTTGCAGAAAGCTAAGGGCCTTATGGTCGGATAGTACTGTTACCTCTCTACCTTCCAAATACACACAAAACTTTTACAATCTATACACGATTGCCAGCAGCTCCTCCTCTGATACGCTATACCCGTGTTCGTGTTTGTTGAGTATGCAGCTGGTGAAAGCCACACACCGGAGTTGTATCTTCCCTTCGATTTCTTTTTCTCGCAAGATTTCGCAGCCTATCCCATAATCTGAACTGTGCGACGACAAACAGAACGGAAGTGTCATGTCGGAATAATTGAGCATCTTACTAGCATACAGTTTATCCTTTATGTTCTGAAATTCCCTTTCACTTTCCTCGGCCCATTTCCAGGATGTGTTTTTCTTTAATAATTTACATAATTTTCGTTACTCATGCCTCCATCCCCCAAGGATTTTCAGTAAAACCAACATAATCCGTGGTATGATTTTAATTGCTTTCTGTTGCTTGGCCTTTCACAATCCGAGATTGATTTTAGTTTCTGGGTACTAGGTAAAATTCCCTCAGATGTAAGACTGTGTCCTAGAAACTGAATTTCCGCTCGGACAAATTAGAATTTACCAATCTTTAATGTCATCCCTCCTCTTCTTAAGACCACAAGCATTAACTCCAGCAGTTTACAGTGTTCGTATAAGGACTCCGTCACTATTAAAATGTCGTCCACATAGATCACCAACTACTCTTTATGCGTTCTCGTAGAACATGGCTTAGTGCTCTCACGAATACTGCCACTGAAATCGTGCGGCCGAACGTTACAACCTTAAACCGGTAGCTTCGTCCTTCGAATAAGAACGTTGCGTAATGTCTGCTTTCTTCTGCCAATGGGATTTAACAAAATCCTGAATTAAAGTCAACACTAGTCATGAATTTTATGTTCCTGAAGTTTTACATCAGTTCCGCCATATTATCAGACAGGACGTTCATGTGTGCGCCCACTTCTGGGACGGTAGCTTCGCTGGAGTAACTCGAAGCCGCTCCCTCAGCAGCCTCATTACTGTGAAGCGCTTACGTTTGACTATTAACTTAATCACACTAATCATTCGACCCTCTACAATACCTTCTATAACATTAAATGAACAATTTGGTAGTTCCAGTTATTGGAACTCTTTATGCTGTCAATACTGTGGTCAATACAAATGAGAGCAATTCTCATTAAAAATACATTATGCAAATGAAGTAAATTTCCTATATCACACATAAAATGTAACACATTCGTGCCAGTATTACAATGAAATGCCACCACAGTGAGCGCATAGTTCAGCTATACAAAAGAAATCAGACATATTTACCTTAATAAGAATCGTCTGACCAGAACTATTGGAGGACGGAAGAGAACTCAATCCTAAACTTTAATTTAATGAGTTACAGTTATTTATTTGCGCCAAACGATGAATACCAATTTGCCTGATTGTGACAAAGAGGACTGCTTACCTGAGGCTCCCACGAAAGTATTAATTACCTCTAAAATATATGTCAAAATGTTTCTTACAGATATAATTTCGCAACGGAATATACGTTCCTGTACGCGAAAGTACAATAAATGACTGCCACAGTGAAGCACAATTTGAACAAAATGTACTGTTAATAGCTGGGAGGTACCCCAAACGATATGCAGGACAGCAATTGAATCGCGTTTGGCTTTCGAAATCTGTGAATCTCGGAAACGTATGTTAAGAAACGAATCGATTTTCGAAATAAGTAAAATGACTTCAGAAGCCACACAACTAGGAGAACAGAACTGGCAAATTCTAAGCTGCTCAGAGCAAAGGCAGTGCTAATGGTAAAAGTGACACTCAACAGTCAGCGAAGTACCCAAGGTGTGACTGGGCACCTCTCTCTAGATATGACCTTGTGGACACGTGTCATCCCCTCGTCTTCTTAATTCTCCTCCCCATCCCCAAAAACCGACGAATTGGAGGGGGGATTCACGACTTTCATCACAGTTATGAGCAAGAATTTTGCTGAATACTCCAAAATGCAGGGAAGCCAGCTGAACTTTCTCAATCCTCGCTTGCTGTATGTCAGTTGACTAACCAGAGGTTGATAAACTGCATTTGCTGTGTCGTCACTAACTGGCTCAGATATACATATAAAAGCTACAGAGCCATTTATCTATCTGATTGGCTGACAATATGCGTAATGTAAACTTCATAAATCTTCCCACAGCGGAGACGGTAAAATGGCAGTTCCGTGTGTTTACATCAGGGAATAGGATACACAGATATGTCACGCCAGCAGTACTCAGGGAACCTGCTGTCACTGTGCTCAAATTTGAAAGGATCGTAAGCACAGATGGACAGTAGAACGACAGCTTTTGTACTAGTAACTCTGTGAACCTACCGTTCGACAGGGTGTTGTAAAAAAACCTGTATTCAAAGTGACAGGTCCACCTAGGTTTCTCGCAACACGGCTACTTTATCAAGCCTCTGGGAAGAGAATTGAAGGATCTTAGGCCACAACCCACTGTGTATATATTTTCCTACAGCAATTTTAGAAGAAAACAGTTGCGAAATTTAACTAGAATCACAAATAATATGTTACACTTCGGTCATGTTGAGTCTAACCAACTGAGCGCTACGAGTACCAAGAGGTCCTACAGTAAACTGCCGGTTATTCAGAGAACAAGATATTGACGTCGTTACTAGTTTGTTGTAATTAAGATGGCAATTCGTAACTAGGATCACAATGCAACAAATAACTCCTCCATGCCACTTCTGAGGTAATCTGTGATGTTTCACCGCCACTTGCATTCATTAATCTATCTGTCGCCCTCAACCAGGTTCTTTATTTCTTCATTTTGTATCTATTGATTACTTGCAGGACTAGTGTTCTTTGATTGAGTGTTGAGTAGCGGTGCAGAGATACTTTTCTTATAAACAAGCAGTTCGCCACCCATCTCTATGCTTTTTTACCCTATTCGATTTGTGAGCTTCTATTTAATAATTTGTGACCTTTATAAAGATACAGATATATAATAGATTATGGGATCCACTCTTATTCAGGTAGGATAGGACTATCCACGTAGGTCCTAAATCTATCAGGTGTGATTGTGAAGACAATGTTGAAAAACGCACTTGATACGAGACGAAATTGATGCTTTACGTACGACGAGTGTAGGAAATGGGCAAGTGGGTACTCGATGTCAATCAACACAGCTGTGAACGCGGTTTCGTATTATCAGAAGCTTAATTCGGAGATAAATACTACAAAGTGTGCGTGTATACCTAAGACCATTCCTAGATGTTTCTCTCACTCGAGGAGATGCCTTAGTGACTTCTTTCGTCCAGTCCGTACATATAGAGAGTACCAAATTATTCAGTTGATGTAAAATCCAATCGCAGGCAGGGGCTGCATATTCAGTAAAGGGAATTACGAACCCTCTGATCACAATCACAGGTCGATTGCAAGCACATGTAAGGAGTTGGAAGACTTAATACGCTAACTTCCTTCCATTTTATGTGTGTTTATAGTTCAGTGTACAGGAAAATTAGCTGACTTTCTATCTCTCTGTTAAGTGTTGTGGGCGTTCCCTTATCCCTTATTCTGCCACATTTTATGGCTGAAAAATCTGATGTGGGTTTCGATCGCTGAAACAGCCACTGTCAAGGAGACATGATGATCTCTGAAGTCCTTTACAACAAGGTCCTTTGTTTTGGAGGCATGTGGAGGGTTTTAACCAAAGCCTTCATCCACTCCTGACGGACGTGGCCCAAAATATCTGGATCCGTGTCATCGGGTTGGGAATTATAAGACTCACCTGGAAAAGTTAGGGTTGTAGTTCACTAAGGAAGAACCCTGCCGAATAACAGGGTACTTGTGGAGTACGCCAGGGGATTTTCTTTTTTGGGTAGGCGGTATGTTGAGGTTCTCTGGTGAACACCTGCCAGGCGACTCGCAGGTAGGAAAACCAGATCACGTTCTGAGTAAAGAGACTTCGATTGTCAAATTTTATTAGAAAATTGTCGAAGTATTTGTAACAAAGTTCCCGATATTACTGCTCTCCAGGAAACTTCTCACCGTCGGGAGTGAGAGCTGGCTGAAACCCGAAGTAAGAAGGTCACAGATATTTAGCGGTTCATGGAGCGTATATCGAAGAGACAGATTAAACGCCGTAGGAAGGGATGTATTCAACACAGCTGGCAAAAATATTGTCTCTACTGACGTCGAATCTGAGGGTGACAGTGAAGTTATTTGGTCACGCATAACATTTCTAGTTGAAATCAAGTTAATTGTAATATGTTGTTACCATATACGGGATTGCACCGTGACGGTTTTTGAATCATTGCGAGAAAGTTTACGATCAGTAGTGCGAAATACCCAGATCATGCAATACTAGTTGGAGGGTATTCAGCCTACTGCAGGGATGTCCATGGAATCATTGCAGCGGGTACAGAGAGACAGTCTTGTGAAGTTCTTTCGAATACCTTTCCAGAAAACTGTCTTTAGCAGCTATTTTACACCTCATAGCTACAAACAGGCCCGACCTGCTTTACAGTATCATTACATTGAAAGGGACGAATGGCCATCATGTCATCATTGCGATTTCGGTTAGTAAATTTATTAAATCAGTCATGAACGTTTGGAGAGTATTTCAACTAGAAAGATAACTTAGACAGTTATTAGCATCTCAGGAAGACAATTAATTGACATAATGTAGTTCTAGTACAATGGACGAATAGGAATTATGGGGAAAGTTTAAACTGATTGCAAATCATACTCTGGAGTATTATTTGCCGAGTAAGTGGATTAAAGAAGGAAAGAACCTATCGTAGCTTAACAACAAAATTCGAAACATTCTGAGAATGCAAAAGCTGAAGCACTCTCGGTTCAAGAGAGGACACTCGAATGACGACAGGCAAAAGTTAACAGAAATTTCCGTGTATGTTAAAAGTTTGATACGTGAAGGTTGACCAGTTGGGAACGGCAGTATAAGACTGCAAAAATAAAGGTGACGTTTCAAATTTCGCATTTAAGATTTCTTTCACGCAGGAGAATCGTACAAACCTACCGTTATTTGGCCATAGAACATGCTCCATTATGGAGGGCACTGTAATAAGCATCGCTGGTGTAGAGAAACAACTAAAAGAACTGAAAGCAATCAGGTCCTGATGGAATCCCAATTTGGTTTTACAAAGGGTTCTTGCTGCTTTGTCCTTTTACTTAGCTAACATTTATCGCGAATCTCTCGCCCTGTAAGAAGTTCCAAGCGACTGAGGAAAGGGGCAGGTGACTCCTGCGTATAAGAATGGGAAAAGAACAGGCCGCCAAAATTACAAAGCAACACCTTTAACATCGACTTGCTGCCGAAACCATGAACATATTTTCAGTTGGAACAAATTTACCTGAGACGGAAAGCTTCTATCTACAGATCAACAGGCTTTTAGAAAGCATTGCTCTTGTGAAACTCAGCTTGCCCTTCTTTCACACGAGGTTCTGCGAACCGTGGGTGTTAAGCAACAGGCCAATTCCATGTTCGTTGATTTCCGAAAAGCATTTTTACATGGTGCCACACTGCCTACTGTTACAATGATACATGCAGACGAAATAGGTTCCCAGGAATCAGAGTGGCTCGAAGACTTCTTGAGTAACAGAACTCAGTATAGTGTCCACGATGGAGAGTGTTCGTTGAAGACAAAGGTATCTTGAGTAGTGCCCTCGGGAAGACCTCTATTATTTTCTGTGTACTTAAATGTTCTGGCGAACAGGATAGTCATCAGTGTGTGGATGTTTGCTGATGATACTGAGGTGTATGGGAAGGCGTCGCCGTTGCGTGACTATAGGGGAACACAGTGCGACTCAGACGAAAATTCTAGTTGCCGTAAAGAATGGCAGCGAGCTCTAAATCAGAAAAATGTAAGTTAATGCATATGGGTAGGAGAAACAATTCCATAATGATCGAGTACAGTATTAGTGGCGTTCTGAATGATACAATCACAGCTATGAAGTATGCAGGCGTAATGTCGCAAAGCAGTATGAAATGGAATGAACATGTAAGGACTGCAGTAGGGAAGGCGAATGATCGACTTCAGTTAACTGGGAGAACATTAGAGAAGTGTGTTTCGTTTACAAAGGAGGCCGCATAGAGGACCCGTTGCTGAGTATTGTTCGAGTGTTTGGGATCCGCTCAATGTCGGATTCAGGGAATACATCGAAGCAATTCAGAGGAGTGCTGCTAAATTTGTTAATGGCAGGTTCGAACAACATGCAGGTATTATGGAGATGCATCAGGAACTCAATTGGGGATCACTGGTGAGCAGGAGACGTTCGTTTCACAGAGCACTACTGAGAAAATTTTGAGAAACGGCATTGGAGGCTGTCTGCAGAACGATTCTTCTGCTGCCAATGTACACTTCGCGAAATGAGCATAAAGATAAGATTAGAAAGACTAAGGCTAGTACGAAAGCACATAGACAGTCATTTTTCCTAGATGTATTTCCGAATGGAAGAGAAAAGGAAATGACTAATAATGGGACGTAGTTGACACGTATTTGACTTATTTGGAAAAACGTAGTGTTTGTGTAAAATGCCCCTAGCAGCTTTTGGGGTTGGGTTTCGTTCTGAACAGTGTGAGCTGTGAACATAATTGAAAACTAACTATATTACGGTCGAACAGATAACTTTCGGTGTTCCAAGGCTAATTATTGCGTTTCTTAATGACATTTAAGTGCTGAGAGTGTGAACACAAGCGGAAATGGAATTACATGTAAATTAACTAGTTTGTTTGTTCCACTGTAGACAGATTCAATTGTTACCCTCCCCAAATGGTAGAGGTATACCACAAAGACTGAATAAAGCCATTTACTAGCTGCATTCAGTTTGCGGCTTCAGTCCTTGAGCACATTTCAGTGTTTCCTATAACTCAAAGTAACTATCAAGGCAAAATAAACCACAGCCGAAATCGGGTAACGCTCAAAACACTGACGTCTCTAGTAGGCATCTCCTGGCGGGTATGCAACACAGATGACACTTAGCACCTCCAAGTGCCTCCAACCCAGCTAGGTGTTAGGAAAGCATGACACCTGAGAAGGTCCACAACTATAAGCTCCGCCCAGACCACGCCCTGTCCCGCCCACTATATATAGTGGGGTATAAGGACGTCTCATTGGTTGAGACACTCGTCTCCGTCCGTCTTCCTGCTCGATGCCAGGGCAGCAGGCAGCCGTAGGAGGTATATCGTTCCAGGGGCTACCTTATCGGCACTGTGTTACGATGACTTCACCTATATTTTGTGATGTGCACAGACTGAGCTTACTATTTTTTGATTTCCTTTTCCAGTCAGTCTTAAATATCTGTAGTTTGTCACTGATTGATTTGAAAAAAGTCTTATCAAACTCGTTGAGCATTAATTGCAACCAGCAGTGAATAAAATAAATATCTCAATCTTATATACCACTTCTCAGTTCCTTCTAGTGGCAATTTAAGAATAGATCACTACTAATTCACTAGTTTTTGGGGAAGCAATATATCCACAAGGAAAGTTACATGTGCAAGATTTACAATAATATATAGTATGATACAAGTGATACAACTACTAGTCGTGAGACCTCAAGTGGCAACAACGCACGTAAAAGTCTTCTCTATATGTTGTCAAAATATTGAGAGTGGAGTTGAAACCATTAACTACGAGTGATATGGAAAACATATCTTACAGTACACACAACTTGCATTGCGATGTTGAGTTACTTCATCTGTTTCTCATTGGACATGCAACTGAAAGGGCTGAAAGATCACGTTCTTAACTACAAAAGGTTGGTTTCATTACTCATTGTACTTAAACTGAAACCACAATTCGGGAATTCATGACATTTCAATAATTCGCACTAACGCATTGAGAAATTGAATCAGACATAACTGCTATGTTATAACTGCAGAGCTGCGAGTAGGGACGGCTTTGATGGGGGGAGGGAAGAGGGGAACAATTGATGCTTATTGAACTACAGAAGAAGGTTTGCGATTAACAATAAAGTAAATGAAAGAAGACTGATCGTTTATCTGGCGAAATGAAAAGGTGTTCTTAGCGTGTAGTTGCTAAGCTGTACCCGACTTTTAAATTTAGGATCTCAATGCCCAATGAACGCAATACAGGTGGCTTCATCAATATCAAAACAAAATATGACAAGAATTCAGCGGGAACACTCAGCATCAATCTTGAAAGTGACTGAACGATCAGGATTTGTCAGAAGTCGTCATCAGTAGTGCCAAGTCTCAATTGCATTAGCAATAAGAAAAACTTCATGGACGGCTTTCAGTGTCCTCACTGCTATCCACAGCCTGCTCCACCCAGCCTTCAGTGGAGCTACGCTACCAGACGCCAATCTAAGTGACGACGAACAGATTACACTATTGAAAATAGCAAATTTGTAGCACAATCAACGTGTTCGGCTTGCGGCTACATCTTATTTTAACAAAACTGAGTGTGTTCTGAACGACTTTGTCCATAATATCAAGAACTAGTAACATAGATGATCTATCTGAATGGATAGAACGTAAGACTATAGAAGTTTACGGCAAGGTGCGATCTGCCATCGAGGGCGCAAAGAAGCAGGTACTAGGACTGACACCGAAAGATAATTCTTTAAAAGAAAGTTTTGTCAAATGATTTAAACAGACTAAAGACTGAATTGTAGCTGAATGAACCAAAGGGTGTCACTCGGGAATTAGTTTCGCTCGCTCATCTGACCAACAATCAAGTAGTAATGCCAATCCGGAAAATGGACAAATAGGTATTTAAACGATATCTAACGGCGTGAGAAAACATCCACGAGTAAAACATAGCGCATATACAGGTGAACCATGGGACGTAAACAGCCAATCGGATGAAGAGGATGATCAGTATGTTCAAATAAGTTCTATTTCATCATTAAAGCTAGAACATAGTATTTTCTGAAGTAGACAATTTCCTTTTTTTCGAGTGGAAAGAATAAAGTTAATCTCAAAGTATTTATTAACTGTTTTAAAAGCATATTTCCACGTAGCTGTACACAGTATGAAAAACTACAAAATCATAGTATCAAAAATTTTAGGAGAAGCAGCACTGTGGGCCGCTGAGATAAGTGTAACCTGCAATACACGTTCCGAATTCGAAAAACTATTTCTAGCAAAATATTGGTCCATAAGTAGACAAGAGAGATTGCGTAAAGAGGTTTATCAGCCCGAATTTTACAAATCAAAGAAAGAAACATTGAGACAATATTTTGAACGTTATTTCAACAAAACAGGTTATTGAAGTGAACCGATTTCGAGTAGGGAGATTACTAAAATATTAAAAGTCAATTTACCTTTTAATATCAGAGAGAAACTTATTCATGTACCCGATAGTGATGTAGAACGAATTCTGTCAGTAATCAATTCGATCGGCATGCTGATAGAAGATGTGAGACAATGGCCGAATAATAATAGTAATTATTATTCTAGGAATAATATGTGTAGCAATCAATGGAGTAATGGTAATCAAAGTAATAGTCATTCTCCAGACTTTAACCGAAGTGACAATAATTCTAAGAACACTAGTGAACATGTGGATCGTGCACAAAAGAATAATCAGAATTGGAATATGAATTACAAATACTCTAAAGGGAATTGCGTAGGAAATAATAACAGAACACCAGGAGCAGGAGGTTTTCAAAATGTGAACGTTTTAAATACAAACAGGGAAAGAAAACTGGGGGAGAGGCAGTCATCAAACAATGCATGTTGCGACGGTGGCCGTAGGAATAATTGAGCTCCTATGGAGCCACAGAATAAATCAAATTGGGGAACGTATCAGATGAATAAAGTTGGTTGGACGAACACTAATACTACAGGTACCTCTTCGGGATATACAAGTCCCATACCGTTGACAGATGGGAGAAATGTAGTTGCGGATAATACATATCCACCAACAGGAACTGAAATTCATGTAGTAGAGGTACATGAACCGTTGGAGAACCTAAATGACGGACGGCCAAACTAATACCAGTCAATTTAGTCCTTTCCTCGGGTGGCTGGTACTGAGGGGGGAGGCAAACATCGCGTGTCAATAAATAGTCTTGAATATAAAACGGAACAGGATATTCAGGAAGATCTCATGAAATAACCAAGGAATAAAACGAAAGGAAAAGGGTATACTTTGGAAGCGATTGTAATAGTAAAGATTAATAATGTACCGGTTAATGTACTGTTAAATACAGAGACGACGGTTTGTGTGATGACAGTGGATTGATTGAATATGGTTAGTCAGCAACAATAAATACTCACCTTACCAGTAACAAGCTGCACAGTGACAGGGTCGTTTAGCGCGAAAGCGCAACGCATAATTAAGCAGATACGGGTGACAGTGGAACTACAAGGAGTGGTCATAGAATGCACTTTCTTCGTAGTGTCTAGAATGTTAACGCCGTGTATTTGGGGTATGGATTTCTTATATGATAATGGTGCAGTGATTGATATTAAGGAAAGTGTGTGTACTTTTATAGTTAAGGACAAACCATTAAAGGCCACTTTGTTGAAGAAGAAGAAGATTATTTTAGGAAAGTATTGCCAGAATCTAGCCGTTAATTGTCTTCCTGTAAATGCCTTGCATCTCAAGAATAATGACTGTGTTAGGCAAACTGATGCTGAGACCGATGTATCGAGCATCGCTAAAAAAGTACGAGAATCGCAATATATTTCGCCCCAACAACAAACTGAATTGAGAGAAGTCTTGAATTTACTTTTGCCTGTATTTAATAAATATAGCAGGTTTAATTAAGGACTTTGTGTACTGTATCGAAACATACCGTCATTCGACGTTTTGTAAAACTACGTATTCAATGCCTTCGACGAAAAGAGAAGCTGTAACTAAAGAGATCAAAAAGATGATAGACTGGAGAATTATTGAGACTTCCACGTCCGAATACTGTAGCTTGTTATTGGCAGTGACTAAGCCGAACGATTACATTCGGTTAGTCTTAGACGCTCGTGATATTAGTAAGATTATTACACCTGTGAGGACTCGCCCGGAGAATTTAGAAGAACTATTACAGAAATTTCACCGGGTGAAGTTCTTGACCTCCCTTGACCTCCGAAGCACATATTAAATTTCTAAGGAATCAAGAAAGTCTACGGAATTCATTTACCTAGGACGTAGCTACCAGTTTAAAGCAATGCCTTTTGGACTGAACGCTAGTGGTGGTGTTTTTATAACTGCTCTACATACATGTATGAATGCATGGTTTCACGGCGATATGAATTAATAAAATTATCTCGGGCTTCTAGCCGCGTCAGATGGTTAAAATCGCACAAGATTTCGACTGAGCTCTCCCCGGTCATTGTCAAGCGGTGAGACTAACTGCTGAGTCGCCGTGGCCGCGTCGTTATATAGCCGTACTGCTGGCTGTGACGTCACTGGTGCTCTCTTCCTCGCCATATATGGTAATGTTTTCATCTGCGTCCGTGTCGCCCGTTTTAACATCGCGATAGCCGGGTCCCAGGCTGTGCTGAGCTGCAAGCCTCCGTCCTTGTTGATGGTGTTTTCAGAGGTTTATATTTCAATAGCTTCTGCAGTGAATATATGGTGTGTCGTGGGGCCATCACTTTGTTTTTAAAATACTGCAAAAGCAACGATCACTTCAATATCGTTTACTAGATGACGGGTTTCAGCACTCTGAAGGTACCATCATCGGATCTGAAATGTGGATTAACATATATAAAACCATCAGATGGTCTGCCTCGTATGTCATGATATCCATATGGGTTTATAAATGTTAATCCACGTTTTAGATCCGATGATGGAACCTTCAGAGTGCTGAAACGGGTAATCTAGTAAACGATATTGAAGCGATCGTGGCTTTTCAATTATTTTAATTGTCAATAGCTTCTTTTATTACGCTATCCCAAAATCCCTTCGTCTTCTGCCACGTCTGATTTTTCAGGATAGCGTAGGCGTAAGCACCTCTCGTGTTCCGCCCGGCGTTGCTCCACCGTGCGTACTGTTTGACCGACGTAGTAAGAGCCACATTGACGTGGTATCTAATACACTCCAGGCGTTCTAAGCCCTAGATCATCCTTCACAGACCTCATGAGCTGACGAATTTTTTCTGGGGGCATTTCCATACAGTAGTCGGTCTGCAGTTACTAGAGCGAGTCCCTGTATATGTTGACGACCTACTGATCGCCACAGAGACCTGGGAAGAACATGTTGAGCTATTGAATTGTATATTTGCGAAATTCCTAGAATATAGAGTCACGATTAATTTAGCAACATTAAAATTCGGAAGAAATCAGATTAAATTATTTGGTCATATTGTAACTCCTGAAGGAATTATTCCAAATCCTAAAAAGCTGGATGCTATAAGAAATTGTCCGTATCCGCAAAATAAGAAACAGCTAATGTCATTTTTAGGTCTGGCATCTTTCTTCAGAAAGTTTGTACATCAGCAGTTATTAAATAAAGAATTTCTGTTGCTATTGCCGGCCGTTGTGGCCGAGCAGTTCTAGGCACTTCAGTCTGGAACCGCGCGACCGCTACGGTTCGAACCCTGCCTCGGTCATGGATGTGTGTGATGTCCTTAGGTTAGTTAGGTTTAAGTAGTTCTAAAGTTATAGGGGACTAATGACCTCAGATGTTAAGTCCCATAGTGCTCAGAACCATTTTTTCTGTTACAATTGTTGAGGAAAAATGAATCATGGCAAAGGACAGATTCTTGTAGTAAAGCCTTTGACGAGATTCGCAATGCATTAATAAATGCTCCGTTGTTGTATCATCCACAGGTGGATAAAGTTTTTAGCATAGCAACAGATGCGGCGGAAGCAGGACTACGTGCTACGTTATTCCAGATGGACGATGAGAATAAAGTAGAAACTATAAAAATTATTGCCTTGGCTAGTCGAACCATATCAGATAGCGAACGCTCATACAGTACTACTGAGCTGGAAAAATTAGCAGTTATATGCGCACTAAATAGTTTGGATATTTTGTATATTGTAAACGGCTAGTGATATACTGTGAACATAAAGCGGTGTCGTTCTTCATGACGAGTAGAATGTTACATGGCCGATTTACGCGTTGGGCCTTATTATTACAGGAATACGAAGTAACGGTTAAGCATATCAAAGGGAGAGACGATGTTGTCGCTGACGCATTGTCAAAGTTACCAACTACTAAGATCGGTGAGGTTGAAGAAGGGCGAGTAATGGGTTTTAATGTGATGATGTTAGGAACACTCCCATATAGGAAAGAGGTTAATGAAATGCGTTCGTGAATGGAGCAAATGCAGAAAGTAGATGGTAAATGGAGAAAAATAATAAGTGATTTAAGGAACGACTGATAAAGTTAACAGTCTATACCAACTGCGAGAAGGCGTATTGATTTATCGTAAAACTGCGTTCGATGAGTAGAAGATATGCATTCCCTCAAGGTGTATTGATTTCGTATTGTGGTTCATACATGTGAGATGGTGTCATTTCGGAGCTCATAAGTGTGTAATGAAATTACAACTATGTTTCTATCCAAATTTACTGAATAGATCTCAAGAAATACTCAAGATGTGTAGGATATGTCAAAAGGCAAAGCCGGTCAATTATTGTGTTACAGATGTGTTGCATCCGATAATACCTAGGAAACCTCTAAGCATTGTATCATGTGATACGTGTAGGCCATTTCCAGTAGCTAGAGGAAATTTTAAATATGTATGATCTTTTCACAAAATATGTAGAATTGTATGCGTTACGATCAACAAATGTGAAACTTATGTTAAGGACGATCATAGATGATTATTTAGTTAAAGTGGGGAAACTTGCAATGCTAATTTCTGATAATGCATCGTATTTTCGAAGTAAAGAGTGGCGGGAAACAATTAAGACATGCGGAATTCCTCATGTATTCACTGCCCGCTTTAATCCGATAGGGAACCCCACAGAAAGAGTTTTCTGAGAATTGAACAGATTCACAAGAACGTATGTGCCCCAGCAACATCATAGATCGATAGAATTAATCGGAAAATTTGAATAAATGTATAATGAATTACCACGTATGTCAACCGGTTATTCACCTAATGAGATTTTATTTAATAAGCAACATAGTAATGAGTGGCTTGATAAGTTACCATGTTTACGTAATAATACAAAGGATAGTGATGAGGTTATACTTAAAGTATATTTAAGATTGCGACCTAAAACTAATCTTCGAAAATGTCAATTGGATAAGAAGATACGTTTAGGAGTTATCTATAAAGTTGGTGATTGTGTGTTATTAAAGAATCATCCCAAATCTTCGAAGAGAGAGATTTTAAATAGAAAATGGTGGAGCTTGTATAAGGGACCACACAGGATTATTAAAATACCACACGCAGGAAGTTACCTTCTGGAAGATGAAGATAACAAGAAGATAAAAGTAGTATATCCTCATATAGAATAAGAGAAATATTTTAATTGATTAAGAATTTAAATTTTTTGCATATATAAAGTAGGATAAGATGGCAAGCAAGAAGAAGTGAACAATGTTTATGAACTTCTCTATGTAGAATTCGTGGATAATTAATCAGTAGCAATAGTTCTTGTAATACTTAAGTTAAATTTTAAGTCATAAAAGAAGATAACGAGATTCATTGAAAGTTTACTGAGTAACATGCAGAATGTTTCATTAAATTTGGTTTAGTAAGCCATCGAGAAAGACGGCGGGTTTTGTTAAAAGTTTATTAAGTAATTAAGTATGTGTCTATTTTAACGTGCCTCATCATGTTATGCAATAAACGAGACATTAACTTAATATAAAGTACGCAAGCACAGAGAAACATCTTGTCATGGTCATTCCAGAATAAGGAAATTCATTTAAAAGTAAATGATCACTTATTTTGAGAAAAACGACATAAGAGACGAGTAAAGTAAAGTAAATGTAAACAGATAAACAAATAAACTTAAAAAGGGTGAAAAACATTTCAATAATAGAACATTACTAATAAAATATTGACAGTGTTTAAAAAGTTGTACTGGTTAATAGATCGATAGGACACGCGTGAAGTGACAAGAGGTTAGTCAGACTAGATGCACACATAATCAAGAACAAAATCAAGGATCTGACCTGGCTAGGGACGTTGAAGCGGGAAGTCACGTACTCACTTCATCGTCCGGAGGCATGTGTAACGCCCCAAGGACAGGAAACCCCAATTAACAAACTTTGTGGAAATTTAAGGTAGGAAAGTGAGTCATCTTGACAGTGACGGCAACTATTGACGATAAAATCTACACAGGCAATATTCTGATTAACACCTATATCATTCAAATTCTGAGAATGTTATACAAAGAGGGGAGATAAAAGCAAAGGATTATCATAGATTATTTATCAAACATCTATAGAATAAATTCAATGTCATATGAATGAATGTTGAATCCTAGAAAGTTATGCAGACAAAGATACCATTTACCATGGAAGAGAGTTGTAGCCGCATCGAAAAGGAAATTCCATGCGACTTCAATGCAACTCGGATATGGAAATGTTCAGTTAGTTTGTTGCTCTTGAGTCGTTCTAGAGTACTTTCGCGATAGTTGCCTGAACGCAATAGCTGTTAGATTGTTTCAGGTTTGGAAGTTTGATAATTCGTGGGGTAGAGACTGAAGTATTGCTCAGTCATTCAACTGATGAAAGTAAATCTTTACAGTTATCAAAGCGACGGTATAGTAGGACGAGTGTTAGACTTCAGTTGAGTGATATTTGTTTATCGGACTTAGCTTTCGTACTGATAAACACTTACAAACCTTGAGAGCAATGGATGAACGACAGAAAAACAATTCGTAGTCGGACACAATAAAACGAAGACACGAAGAAAGACAAGTACGCCGATTAGTCAAAAGTTGTCGTCAGCTTCACGTTTGCTGAACTGAATCGAAGTTAATCTTGACTGATACATCGGTGTGCGTGTGTTGTAGGGACAAACAGTTAATTACAGACAGAATAATTAATTACAGAAAGAACAATAAAATATGAGTCAAAAGATAAATTTTACGTGTCACCTAATTCATTAAACGAACAATACAATGTGTATTAAAGCAAATTGATTGAATCTTTAATCATTTTAAGTGGCTAAGTGAGTACATGAGTAATGGACAATGAAAAGCGATTAGTTTAAACTAGGATTACGGCGTATTAAAAAAACATGTACTCCAACATAAGTTATCTCTGGAGTTACGTCGGACCGTTGTTAACAGCTTGACGTAGCGACGGCATAACAACGGAATAGTAGACAGCAAAATTTCATTCTCGCTATGTATGATGTGAAAAACGACCTTAATGATGAAATCAAGAGTCAAAATTTTATTTCATCACGGGACTAACCGGGCACAAAATTAAAATTAAACGTTTGTAGTTTACCAGTTCGCACAAGCTGAGAAGACTGTTGCGGACAGATAGCAGAATATTTCCAAACCACGCGAGTAGTTGTGTTCTTACAAGGGTTACAGATGCTCTTCCACGTCATACCGACGGGGACGAACATCATTACGAGTCGCGTCTCCTCCCGGCGAATGAAGAGGGAGGGAAGGGACGTCACACGAGTAAGCTAGCATTTAGAATAATATTCCATCACAGCAGTGACTACTTCGCCAAATAAATACGATTGGAAGTTGTTGATGGCCCAGAATACTGTAAGGCACTCTTTCTCAATTGTAGGGTAGGTCATCTCTGCCTCTGAGAGTGCACTGGACGCATAAGTTATTACCTTTTCAGTACATCCCTAAATTTGTATTACAACTGGATGTATCCCACATTTTCTAGCAGCGATGTGAAGCTCGGTGGCGATACTTCTGTAATATTAATGCAATGCGAGTAGTGGAGATTTTAGCGCCTCTTTAAGAAGAAGAAAGGCCTCTCTTATATCACGTCCCAGGAAAATTAGGGCATCTCCCTGCAGTAGTACTTGCAAGGGATACACGTTAATGCAAGAACTTTTATGAATCGACAGCAGTATGGGCACATTGCGAAAAAACATTTCACAATAAGAACTAGTGACTGCTTTTATTTTTCTCGAACTCGACATGGATTCCCTTGCTATTCGTTATCTGTACAAGGATTTTTATTTCTTTGGTGGTGAACAGGCACTTTTTTATATTCAGATAGATGTCTTCCAACTGAACGCACTTCAGCATAGTCGTCTTGTAACTTAGATGTTTTTAAATGTCTTCGAAGGAACGACAATATTGTCCATATAACAAAGAGCCATCGTCCATTTACGGTGTCCAAGCAGGTTAGCAGTCATACATTAAAATGTTGCTGGAGAGTTACACAGTCTTAACATCATAACTTTGAACCAACAGATGCTGTCAGGAGTTACGAAGGCAATCTGTTCCCAGTCAACCTCTATTTGCCAGCAGCCTGTCTCCATGCCTATAGCTGACAAATAATTTGCGTCTTTTAAGTAGTCCAGGTTGTCAGTAGGTACACATCATTATTTACGAACTTGCTCAGTCGTAGGTAGTCAATGGAGAAGAGAAATGTGCAGTCCTTCATGGGGATCACAGGGGAAGACCATAGACCCTGAAAGTTTAATTGTGTTATCATGCAGAACCTTTCCCACTTCCCTCAGAATTACGTGTGGTTTAGCCAGCGACACCCTACGCCAGTGCTGGCTACTAGGTGGATGGTCCCCAGTGCTGGTATGATGTTCTACTGTGGGCACTTTGCCTTTCTCCACTCCGGGTTTGAACGCATTCGAAAACAGGCACGGAACGGCAAACACTAACCGACGTTGTTCAAAATGGTTCAAATGGCTCTGAGCACTATGGGACTTAACATCTGAGGTCATCAGTCCCCTAGAACTTAGAACTACTTAAACCTAACTAACCTAAGGACATCACACACATCCATGCCCGAAGCTGAATTCGAAGCTGCCACAGTAGCAGTCGCGCGGTTCCGGAATACAGTGCCTAGAACCGACGTTCTTTTTGGTCAGGTCAGATCCTACTGGCAATTCGATAGTATCTTCTTCACCTGCGTTGTCTGTGGTGGTACAGTTGCAGGATTCTTCGTCGATGACACTAAGCTGCCATTTGTGGCCTGTTTCGATTGTCCCTACGCATATATCTTAAGGCTGCAAGTAACAGTGAACAAAACTTCTCATTGACCACCTATAAATCTTATGATGGTGGCCGGAATGGAGATTTCTTTTGGTAAGTTTTGGTAGCTTGTAGCAATCGACCAAAGCTTTACACTGTGAGTGAGCATCTAGATTGAAGGCTTAAGCTCGTATCATTGATGGCGGGATAACGATGTCTTCAACAGCAAACAATCGCCCAGCGCAAACATTTTGTGTTTGTTTGCTGGAACAGGTTAGTCCATCTGGAGCTGTGATCTTCCACCGTATCTGACTGCTAATGATACATGCAAGGAGTCCCATCCAAGAATATCGTGACTATATTCTGTCAAAACGACAAATTCGAAAGTTTGTTCTCTGTTATTGATAGTTGTTCCTGCAATACATGTATTTCCCCTCTGCCATCTTCGGCAAAACCACTATCATGTAATTGAACATAGTGTCATTCAGTGGACGACGATAAGCATTCGCCATTACAGAGGAAGAAGCCCATTTGATCGACTAGCGTCCGGATACGTTGGCCATCGACGATGACATCGATTAGATTCTCTGTCATTTGGAGGGTTCTCATCTTTGGCCGCCTCACTTCCATATATGTTCGGTTCTCTAAGTTTTCCTGAATTAGTCACTTAGGTGAGCTGCTCGTACCCCTGTTCAATGAGAGGGAACATTCTTTATGTATGGCTTTCGTTCCAGCGCGACGTTAAGGACTACTCTTCAGTTGTCCTTTCGCTTATTGTACGCGTTTTTGTCGATGATTGCCGGAAAATGTTCTCTTAAGTTCGGTCTAGAATTTGTCACAGCTACAGAAATCCTCTTCGTTGCCCTCGAACCACTGCTGGTATTTGGCTCCCAAGTAAAAGTACACGTTTGCCAAGTATCACACCATGCTTCCCGTTGTATCTGCCTGCTCCGTCGAATCTGTACCCTGACCAGCGTGTCAGGATGACAGTGATAGATGCCTGATATATAGGCGGCTTATAACTGGCTTCTAATCTGCTGGACTCACGAATATACGTACTATTCGAAAGGTTTACTGTTTTTATTCTGGTGCCTGTCTGTGTAAGAGACGGCTTTAATGTCATCCAACTGGAAGCATTGAGCTGAAGATATTCTGAATTACTTGGCGTCTTCACCAAAAAATGTCTGTCGTAATCACGTTCCGAAACGTCCCAAAGGTGTTCTATAGGATTCAGATCAGGACTCTGTGCAGGCCAGTCCAATTCAGGGATGTTATTGTCGTGTAGACACTCCGAAACTGGCAGTGCATTATGAATAGTTGCTCAATCGTGTTGAAAGATGCAATCGCCATCCCCGAATTGCTCTTCAACAGTGGGAAGCAAGAAGGTGCTTATAACATCAGTGTAGGTCTGTGCTGCGCCACGCGCAAAAACAATGGCTGGACGCCCCCCCTATGAGAAACTTGACCACACTATAACAAAACCGCCTCCGAATTTTGCAGTTGCCACTGCACACATTGGCAGATGACGTTCACCCGGCATTCGCCACACCCACACCCTGTCATCTGATCACCACATTGTGTACCGTGCTTCGTCACTTCACACAACGTTTTCCCACTGTTTAATCAAACAATGCTTACTCTCCTTACACCAAGCGAGGCGTCGTTTGGCATTTACCGGCGTGATGTGTGGCTTGTGAGCAGCCGGGTGACCATGATATCCCAGTTTTCTCACCTCTCGCCTGCCATAGTACTTGCAGTGGATCCTAATGCAGTTTGGAATTCTTGTGTGATGGTCTGGATATATTTCTGGCTATTACACATTACGAACCTCTTCAACTGTCGGCGATCTCTGTCAGTCAACAGACTAGTTCGGCCTGTACGCTTTTATTCTGTCCGTATCCCTTCACGTTTCCACTCCACGATCACATCAGAATCAGTGGACCTAGGGAGGTTTAGGACTGTGGAAATGTCTCGTGTATACATATGACACATTTGAAAGTTAGTTCTCTGTCTCTAACCATGTTCGAAGTCCGCGAGTTCCGCTGAGGGCTCCATTCTGCTCTCTTACGATGTCTGATGATTGAGTCGCTGATATGGAGTACATGGTAGTAGGTTGCAGCACAATTCATCTGATATGAAGTACCTATGTTTCTGGGGGTGTCCGGATACTTTTGATTAAACAGTGTATATAATATGGAGTCGAACACTAAACTTCATGAGATGTGGCCTCGACAGTATTAAAGGAGCCTTGGAGTGTTGTGTTGTGAACAGGGAAGCAGTAACACCAGGATGTTGGGGTCAGAAGAGGTCAGTAATTTCGAAGTGGAAGAGTCATTGGATATACAGGGTGAGTCACTAACTATGGCCACCAAGAAAAACTCCGAATGTATGATCGTAGCTGAAGGGTTTGTGGGACAAAAGTTGCATTGGACATCGAGGGCAGTAATATGAAGTTTTTTTTTGTTCCTGGGTGGGGTCGTTTTTTTTAGTGGGATGCTATAGTTTGGTACGTATTTTCTGATAGCGGCTATCGCGACGAGTCCAATGAGGAGTAACAGTAAGGTCTTTGAAGGTCAACGATAGGCACAAAGGTGACATGGACGTCCATTTACAGAAAGGTGGTTGGTTGGTTGGTTTGGGGAAGGAGACCAGACAGCGTGGTTATCGGTCTCATCGGAATAGGAAAGGATGGGGAAGGAAGTCGGCCGTGCCCTTTCAGAGGAACCATCCCGGAATTTGCCTGGAGTGATTTAGGGAAATCACGGAAAACCTAAATCAGGATGGCCGGACGCGGGGTTGAACCGTCGTCCTTCCGAATGCGAGTCCAGTGTCTAACCACTGCGCCACCTCGCTCGGTACAGAAAGTGTTCGAAGTGATAACCAGTGGTAACAATGCAGTGCTGCAATCTTGTTATCATGGACTGAGTGGTATTCTTTATCACATCAGCAGTTATTCAATCACATGCTCTCACAATTCCCTCTAGCATATCTTCAGGTGCAGTTGGAACGTCTTTATAAACAATGTCTTTTACGAATAGCTACAAGGAAAAATGCAGAGGCGTCAAGTCTGGTGAATGAGTCGGCCACGACACATCTCCGCGTCCAATCAACGATTTGGGAATTGTCTCAGCAACTCGTTTCTAGCCATCAGCGAAAAATGTACCGAACACCCATCGTGTTGATACCACATTCTGTTCCTTTTTCCGAAAGGTATTTCTTCTCATGTTTCTTGCAGGAATGTGGTGTACTTCCTACCATTAAGATTTACTTCGATAAAATAGATGCCAATAATTCTGTCCTTCAGAATCCTACACCATATATTCACCAACCACCGTTTTTGGTGTGCAACTTGCCGCAGCTAACATGGATTTTCAGCTGCCCAGTAATGCATTTTATGCAAATTAACATTTCTATGGTTCGTGAATGTGGCATCTTCAGCAAATAAAATCAAATTAATAAATGTATCAGAATTCAATGCGACGCATACACGCCGTACCAGATAGTTATTGGTGGAGACTGATGCGGTAAGGATGATATTTATGGCGATGAAGAACACGAACAACACTACTCAGACTCATGCCAGATTCCTTTGCGATTTGACGCGAACTAACTCAAGGATCTGCAACCACAGTGGCAAGAGTACCAATTTCCGTTTCCTCGTTAGTAATCTTCCTTTGCCGGTTACGTTTCCGATGCACTAAAGATCCAGTCGTTCTCGATTTATGATACACTTATTTAAATGCACGACGTGTTGGGTGAGTACGTTGAGGATATCTTTCAGCGTGTAAGTCTCTAGCTCTCACTGAATTTCGTTGACATTCCCCATAAATGAGAAGCATATCGACTAGTTCTTCGAAGGAAGACATCATTAAAATTTGCTTCATTCAACGATACTAGTCTTACCGTTCCTATTAGTGCTGTATAGCGAAACCGTCGAATGGTGTTTACATGTAAATGGCACGTTATATGCATACGCCGTATTTAGCGAATATTTACTGTTTGCCCTATATACGAGAGAGAGCTGTCAGATCATGTGCTTCGATATGTACCGAAGTGTTCAGGAATACCACTCAATCCATGGTCAGAAAATAGCAGCACTGCGTTGACACCAATGGTCATCACTTCGAATAGCTTCTGTAAATGGACGTTCATTCCACCTTTTCGACCTTTGTGGACCTTCAAAGACCTTACTGTTACACATAAGTGGATTCGTCTCGATAGCCACTATCAGACAATAAGTACCAAACTCTAGCATTCCATTAAAAAGAAAACTAAGTTGACCTTCAGATGTCTGGCGCGACCCTACCTAGCAACAAAAAACCAACATCATATTATGGCCCCCGTTGTACTTTGGAGCTTTTCTCCCACAAGCTTTTCCGCTCCTGTCGTACTTTCGGAGATATTCTAGGTGGAAATAGTTAGTAACTCACCCTGTATATGAGCAATAAATCTATCAGGGACACTTCAGCTCTTCTAAAGCTGTCCAGGTCAACTGTTGGTGCTGTGACTCTGAAGTGGAAACTGCAAAAGACAATCACAACTAAACCAAGACCAGGCAGATCTCAAGTTTTGTAGGACAGTGACTGTCTAGCACTGCGAGAAGTGATTGTAAAAGATTATATGAACTCAGCCGGAGAAATCATTCGTGAATTCCAAAGTTATACCAGCAGTCCAGCTAGAGCAATGACTATGCGTACTGAGTTAAAAAGAATGGGGGACAGTGGTCGAGCAGTTCCTCGTAAGTCACATATTGTTGCAATCAATGCTAAGCGTCGCTTGAGGTCACGTAAAGAGCGACGCCACTGGATATTGGATGAATGGAAGCGATTGATTTGGAGTGATAAATGAAGCTATAACTAAGGGCAATCCGATGGAAGTCTTTGGGTGTTACGAAAGACTAAAGAATGTTACCTGGCATCATGTGTAGCCAACAGTGAAGCGCACGGGAGGTGTTGTTACGAAATAGAGTCGTTTTTCGTGAATAGTGAGTGTTTCCGTTATTAAGCTTAAGAGATTTCCATATGTGAGAGGACTTGAACACATTTTGAAGCGTTGTGTACTGCATACAGTAGGGGAGAGTTCGAAGAAGATAACTGAAACAGCATGACAATCCACTCTGCCTTGAAGCAGCATTTATGAAGCGACGGTTTGTGGACGATTATATCTCTGAAATGAACTGGCCTGGCAGGAGTCCTAACCTGATACCAATGGAACACCTTTGGGATTAGGTGGAACGTCGACTTCCCTACAGATCCTACGTCCCACATCCCTACCCTCTTTGGTGACGGCTCTTGAGGAAGAATGTGATGCAATTCTCCACAGACACAGAGACCCTCATAGAAGGTGTCCTAGGCAGAGTTCATGCTAAAATAAAAGTGAATTTAGGGCACAACCCACATTAATTTCTGTGTACAGGTTTCAGATTTAAATGGCTCTGAACGGTCGCACGGTTCCAGACTGTAGAGCCTAGAACAGCTCGACCACTCTGGCCGGCTGCGAACAGGTGTCAGAATACTTTTGATCAGACAATGCCTCTACAGACAAATAAAAATCATCGATTTTTGAAGAATGTAACCCCATCATTACGGAAAAACGTTGATCATGAAACCTTTCCACTTAAAACATGGCAGCTTTTTGTTACGTTATAATACTCTCATGAGAAATCTAAATCTTAAGATGATCTACGCTAATGCATAAAAATTATTGTAGCGTCTCTCCCCTCGGTAGGTATCTTACAAAATTTCTCTTTCTTCTGCGCTCAAAAAGTTAAGACGAAAGTACAGTGTTACAATATTTCAGTGTAAGCTTCTGTAAACATAATACGTCTTATGCTATACAGATAACTGAAGAGTCCATTATGGCCAAATTCGCGATTTCAGCCAATCCAAACAGGAGTTAGTGCAAACGAACGGAAAAACTGCTGTATTCAGGTGCAGGCTGAGTTGGCATCCCTCGGCTCCCAGCTTCAGGCAGTGTTGGCTTCGGTCACACAGCTTGAGGCTGTTGCCAATGGGCATCACTGTGGGGGTCGGGATGGGAGTTTGTCGGGGACGGCCAGCTCATCCCACGCATCCCCCGATCGGGCTACGACTGTGGCTGCCCGGGATACTGCCCACATTGAGGCTGATCCCTCACCTGTGGTAGAGTGGGAGGTCGCCTCGAGGTGTGGCAGGGGGCGAAAGACATTCCGGAGGGTTGAACGGAAGGCCTCTCCAGTTTGTCTGACGGACCGGTTTCAGGCGCTGTCTCAAGCTGATACTGATCTTCGGCCGGACATGGCTGCTTGTCCTGTTCCAGAGGTTGCCCCTCAGTCTGCAAGATCCGGCCGGTCGCCGAGGGTGGGCTTACTGGTAGTTGGGAGCTCCACCGTCAGGCGCGTAATGGGGCCCGTTAGGGATATGGCAGCAAGAGAGGGGACGAAAACCAATGTGCACACCGTGTCCATACCGGGGGGAGTCATTCCAGATGTGGAAAGGGTCCTTCCGGATGCCATGAAGGGTACAGGGTGCACCCATCTGCAGGTGGTCGCTCATGTCGTGACCAATGATGTGTGTCGCTATGGATCGGAGGAAATCCTCTCTGGCTTCCGGCGGCTATCTGATTTGGTGAAGACTGCTAGTCTCGCTACCGGGATGAAAGCAGAGCTCACCATCTGCAGCATCGTCGACAGGACTGACTGCGGACCTTTGGTACAGAGCCGAGTGGAGGGTCTGAATCAGAGGCTGAGACGGTTCTGCGACCGTGTGGGCTGCAGATTCCTCGACTTGCGCCATAGGGTGGTGGGGTTTCGGGTTCCGCTGGATAGGTCAGGAGTCCACTACACGCAGCAAGCGGCTGCACGGGTTGTAGGGGTTGTGTGGCGTGGAATGGGCGGTTTTTTAGGTTAGATGGCCTTGGGCAAGTACAGAAAGGGCAACAGCCTCAAAGGGTGAGGGGCAAAGTCAGGACATGCGGGGATCAAGCAGCAATCGGTAATGTAATTGTAAACTGTCGAAGCTGCATTGGTAAAGTACCGGAACTTCAAGCGCTGATAGAAAGCACCGAAGCTGAAATCGTTATAGGTACAGAAAACTGGCTGAAGCCAGAGATAAATTCTGCCGAAACTTTTACAAAGGCACAGGCAGTGTTTAGAAAGGATAGATTGCATGCAACCGGTGGTGGCGTGTTTGTCGCTGTTTAGTAGTAGTTCATCCTGTAGTGAAGTAGAAGTGGATAGTCCCTGTGAAATATTATGGGCGGAGGTTACACTCAACAACCGAGCTAGGTTAATAATTGGCTCTTTTTACCGACCTCCCGTCTCAGCATCATTAGTGGCAGAACAACTGAGAGAAAATTTGGAATACATTTCACATAAATTTTCTCAGCAGGTTCTACTCTTAAGTGGAGATTTCAATTTACCAGATATAGACTGGGAGACTCAGATGTATAGGACGGGTGATAGGGACAGAGCATCGAGTGACATTATACTGAGTGCACTATCCGAAAATTAGCTCGAGCGACTAAACAGAGAGCCGGCCGGAGTGGTCGAGCGGTTAAAGGCGCTACAGTCTTGAACCGCATGACCGCTACGGTCGCAGGTTCGAATCCTGCCTCGGGCATGGATGTGTGTGATGTCCTTAGGTTAGATAGGTTTAAGTAGTTCTAAGTTCTAGGGGACTTATGACCACAGCAGTAGAGTCCCATAATGCTCAGAGCCATTTGAACCATTTTTTGAACTAAACAGAGAACCGACTCGTGGAGATAACATCTTGGACCTACTGATAACAATGAGACCCGAAATTTTCGACTCTGTAAGTGCAGAACAGGGAATCAGTGATCATAAGACCGCTGCAGCATCTCTGAATACGGAAGTTAATAGGAATATAAAAAAAGGGAGTAAGTTGCTCAAAACAGCATATCCAGATACTCCGGGATGATGAAGGCATTGACACAGAGGATGACATGCGTAAAGCTGAAATACTAAACACCTTCTTCCAAAGCTGTTTCACAGAGGAAGACCGCACTGCAGTTCCTTATCTAAATCCTCGCACAAACGAAAGAATGGCAGACATCGAAATAAGTGTCCAAGGTATAGAAAAGCAACTGGAATCACTCAACAGAGGAAAGTCCACTGGACCTGAAGGGATACCAATTCGATTCTACACAGAGTACGCGAAACAACTTGCCCCCCTTCTAACAGCCGTGTACCGAAAGGTCTCTAGAGGAGCGGAAGGATCGAAATGATCGGAAAAGAGCACAGGTAGTCCCAGTCTTCAAGAAGGGTTGTCGAGCAGATGTGCAAAACTATAGACCTATATCTCTGACATCGATCTGTTTCAGAATTTTAAAACATGTTTTTTTCTCGAGCATCATGTCGTTTTTGGAAACCCAGAATCTACTCTGTAGGAATCAACATGGATTCCGGAAGCAGCGATCGTGTGAGACCCAACTCACTTTATTTCTTCATCTGACCCAGAAAATATTAGATACAGGCTCCCAGGTAGATGCTATTTTCCTTGACGTCCGGAAGGCGTTCGATACAGTTCCGCACTGTCGCCTGATAAACAAGGTAAGAGCCTACGGAATATCAGACCAGCTGTGTGGCTGGTTCGAAGAATTTTTAGCAAACAGAACACAGCATGTTGTTATCAATGGAGAGACGTCCAGAGACGTTAAAGTATCCTCTGGCGTGCCACAGGGGAGTGTTATGGGACCAATTACTTTTCACAATATATATAAATGACCTAGCAGATAGTGTCGGAAGTTCCATGCAGCTTTTCGCGGATGATGCTGTAGTATACAGAGAAGTTGCAGCATTAGAAAATTGTAGCGAAATACAGGACGATCTGCAGCGGATAGGCACTTGTTGCAGGGAGTGATAACTGACCCTTAACATAGACAAATGTAATGTATTGCGAATACATAGAAAGAAGGATCCTTTATTGTATGATTACATGATAGCAGAACAAACACTGGTAGCAGTTACTTCTGTAAAATATCTGGGAGTATACGTGCGGAACGATTTGGAGTGGAATGATCATATAAAATTAATTGATGGTAGGACGGGTACCAGGTTGAGATTCATTGGGAGAGTGTTGAGAAAATGTAGTCCATCAACAAAGGAGGTGGCTTACAAAACACTCTTTCGACCTATACTTGAGTATTGCTCACCAGTGTGGGATCCGTATCAGATCGTGTTGACGGAAGAGATAGAGAAGATTCAAAGAAGAGCGGCGCGTTTCGTCACAGGGTTATTTGGTAACCGTGATAGCGTTACGGAGATGTTTAGCAAACTCAAGTGGCAGACTCTGCAAGAGAGGCGCTCTGCATCGCGGTGTAGCTTGCTCGCCAGATTTCGAGAGGGTGCGTTTCTGGATGGGGTATCGAATATATTGCTTCCCCCTACTTATACCTCACGAGGATATCACGAATGTAAAATTAGAGAGATTCGAGCGCGCACGGAGGCTTTCAGACAGTCGTTCTTCCCGCGAACCATACGCGACTGGAACAGAAGAGGGAGGTAATGCCCTCCGCCACACACCGTTGTGTGGCTTGCGGAGTATAAATGTAGATGTAGATGTAGAAAAAGAGTGGCCACATTTTGGTTTTAAACAGACCTTTAATAAAGTGAAAATACGGGTGAGCACCAGTATCGTTTCCATGATTGATAGCTGTCTCACTGGAAGCAGTGGGTAATAATCAACACAACTCCTAATAATGTCACTTAAGACGAAGTGTAGTATTTTCCCTATGACTAAGCATCAAAAGATGCTTCATACCGCCTCCGATGGTGGAAACGTGACGTTAAATAGATGTATTAAATACTAAATCGTGAAATCGAGAATAGTTCCATGATAACGGCCGAACTGCTGAGTACTTTGTTTCACTTTTATTTCTGGAGTGACGACTGTTCGCAAATTGCACATTTTAGTAGTTGTTCAATAACGCGATGCCTCTACATACCCTACCATTTTGATGATCATCAACGTGAATGGACAGGTCAGATACGACGATTCGAGATATAGTTGTTTTAGCATATGTGATGAACAATATGAGCAAGACTGTTGGAGTGTGCACGCACCTTTCAATTCTAGTAAGGAAAACTCATCCACGTACTTCCCAGCATGTACACTTTCCTCTTCTATGGTCTGTTTCATATAGAAGAGTCCTTGGGGCTGTTCTCATTTAGCCCTCCCTGTAATAGAACCGTAGCTGATATCACTTTTCATTTTTAGGATTTACGGAAACGTCTGTACCAACTGTTCAACTATGAGTTTATATGCACAGCCACTTAACAATAATTTCCAGCAGTAGTAATAATCACTACTTCAATATTCCCTATATAAAAGTAGATATTTATTTGCGCCGTTTCGTCGTGTACCTTGTAGATGCTTGGGTCCCTCACTACCATACTATTAGCTACTCACTATGGGAGGCAGTTGTACTTGCGAGAATACGTTTTGTCTCGGCAGCCCCTCCCCCCTTTTTCCTCGACCGTTTAACTCCGTTCTAATCTACGACATGGTACTGTTACTAATAACACATCGATAGGCTAGTTTACATTATTTTCACACAGCGACACCTTACGTAGCCACACGTCTAAATGACACTTGGGTAATTACTTGAAGAGAAAGTGACGGCGTTCTTTGTAGCAATTCGGTACACGAGGTGTGGCGACGGAAGCAATAGTGTTACCGACTGGTCCACGGTAGATGAGTGAAAAGGAAAAAACGAGCAGTCCGCCAATAAATACCCTCTCTCCTGAGATTCTTGAAACTTTTCCAGCGTAAAGAGGATACCATGAAATTTCGGGTTGCAGCTGGATAAGATTGACTTCTTGCCACGATATTTCGGCTGACAATCGTTCTGACATCATCAGGTGAGCTATTTGCACCGGAGATGGCTTCTTCATATCACTGCCCTTACACCAAACAATTGGCGCGAAGACGCACGGATAAAGACAGCCGCTACATGAGGGACTACTGTTGAGTTTCGAAGCCTTCTGCGCTTATTGCGTCATCTTTGGCATTCAGGCAGACACGTAATAATACACTACATACTCATTCTCGGTTAGAATGCGCACTGGCGTATTTAAAATTCAGACTTCTGAATGAATCAAATTCAGTGACGTTGTCACTGGTCATAAGGTGTTTTTCTCTGAATAAATTAAGGAAATCACTAGGTCCCACGCCTTATTCAGGTGAAATCCGTCATCACGATTAATAAGACCTTGTGCTAAACGCATTTCCATCGATTCGTTAATTACTGAATCCTAGACGAATTTCGTCGAGGCCAAGATTCCCATCGCAGAATAATACATCGCATGTCCTGTGGAGACATGATGTCCGGCTACGGCTGACTTACTGGGCTACGACAGGCGAGTGTGGCGATCATGTTCAACGCCTCTTTCACGAACTGTTTGCGTCGTATGACTAATGAAGGTTTGGCCACACTGTTGCAGTATTCTGTTGATTCAAGCCTTCTGCAATCCCATATCGTCCTTTACTGAACCGAGACAAACACAGGTCTTCGTTGGTGGGCGGAATTTGACATGAAGTTTCCTTAAGGTTGCGCCTAATTGCGTTGAGCATGATCGCGACAACCACATTTCACAGGTAAGTTACTCAGCCGTATCCGAGCACTGTATCTCCACAGAACATTCCAAGGATTATTGTGTCACATAAATCTAGGTCTCGACGAGATCCTTCGGGGATACAGCTAATAAGGAGTCGGGTGAGATAAGTTTATCGAAAGGTCTTATTAACCCTTAAACCGACTTATCTCTCAGATGTGCGTAACTAGAAACATGTGGTCTCTTAGACATCGTAATTTTTTCTCATCATTTAACTCCTCAGTAACTGACAAAAGTGAACAAAATAGTCAGCTACTTCATATTACAAGTAAATTTAATACTATTCAGTGTGTACAAGGACTTCGTTGTTAACACTACTTAAAAGTAATACGGAATACGCCGAGAATTTGTGTTCATGTTGCATCACTTCTTAGATGATTGTTAACATTTTTACGAAGGTCGTGATATTCATAATGTAAATGAAAGACTTCAGAAAATATGAAAGAAGCTATTAATTATATGAACTGAAAATATAAAATACAACACTTTTGTATATTCGAAGCCCACATGTTCCGTGTTAATTGGATGACTATGCATGATGCACTCGTATGTCGGTTTCCTTTCCTAGGACACAATCCGCCTCATACAAGTCCTTTCTCTTTCCCGTTTTATCTCTTGGAATACCTGCAACACGTTATTATGAAATAAATTCTTCTATAATTGATATTTGGTACGCCTTTTACACAAAATTCTATTTTTGTCTGTTGGCCCAGACATTACTCCTTTTGACTGAGAACGTTCCCATTTGAAACTATTTTTGCCATAAAGGGACTGTATTTGCCGTTAGGAATTATCTAAGATACAGATTACACTAGGCTCTTCTTTTCGCTGTCAGTATCGCACCCTGCTTCGTAGTGACCATGTGTCTTCCTCTTCAACCATAACACGTAACTGCTCTAACACTCAAGCTTCAGGATTTGGATCTTCTGCACACATCGTAGTCTTCTTAGGAGGTTGCTCCACACTATAGCTGAAAAATAACCAATTCACTCGTATAATAAAACGATATCAGATAAGAAAATCCGAAAAATTAATTGAAAGGAAAACGCGATAATAAGAAAAATGTGATCTGTAGGACTTACTTAATTGATTCACGTAATGCGGAACAATAGATATTTCTCGTTTACAATTTCAAGCTCAGCCCCAAATTACATATTTTATCATTAGACTGATAAAACGAAACAGACTGTTGATTGTTGCTTCACACGTTGTAGGAATGAAGATGGAGATAATTGTAAAGGCAGGTCATGATTTAATTCATTGCTACCACACTCGATCTCTAAAATGAACGATGGGTGTGAGATTGGTGTTTAGGATTGAGGGTTAACCGTGATGGCGGCTTTAAAATAGATAAGGTGTGGGATCCAGTGATTTCTTCAATTTCTTCAGACAGAAAACATTTAATGGGCAATCACACGTCTAGCAACATTTAGTTTAATTAATTCAGACGTCTAAATGTTTAACGCCACGAATGAGCATTCCAACAGAGAGCGCGTACGTAGAACCTCATTATGCATCCGAGCCGGCCTGTGCGTCCCAGCGGTTCTAGGCGCTACAGCCTGGAACCGCGCGACCGCTACGGCGGAGGTTCGAATCCTGCCTCGGGCATGAATGTATGTGATGTCCTTATGTTAGTTAGGTTCAAGTTGTTCTCAGTTCTAGGTTACTGATCACCTCAGATGTTAAGTCCCATAGTCGTCAGAGCCACACCGCATTATGCATCCGCCTGCGCGCCATAGATGCAACAATACTCGAAGAGAGCGCGAAACTCGACATAGGTTACTCATGTACCGGCTGCCTTCACGCATCCGTTTTCGCGTGTTCTTTTGTATAAAGGTAGAGATTTGATCTTCCAGTTTTTTTATTTACAAGTCGTGTTCCGTAGGACCAAATCGAGGAGCAAATCTCCAGTGTCATGGAACGTGTCAGTAAACGAAATTAAACCATGGAAGTAGTAACATATAAAATAAAATGTTTATGATAAAAGTCGAGTAGTAAGTTTAAGTAAGCGCAATCAACTATGTAACATAAGAATCAGCTCAGTTTCTTTTAAGGACCTCCTCAACAAAACAGAAGGAGTGTCCCATGAGGAAACTCCTCACTTTCTATCTGAAAGCGCGTGGATTGCTACTAAGATTTTTTAAATTTTTTGGTAGCTTATTGAAAATGGATGCACCAGTATACTGCACACCTTCCTGCACAAGAGTTAAGGAAGTGCGATCCAAATACTGATTGGATCTCTGCCCAGTATTAGGTGAGTGAAAGCTAATTCTTAGGAATAAACTGATATTGTTAACCAGAAATGGTAATACGAGTAATGAAATATATATTGAGAGGTCAATGTCAAAATAACCAGACTAGTGAACAGGGGTCGACAAGGTGTTCGCGAATTTACACCACTTATTGCCCGAACTGCCCGTTTCTGAGCCAATAGTATCCTTTTGGAATGGGATGAATTACCCCAAAATATAATACGTACGACATAAGCGAATGAAAAGAAGCTAAATAGATTAATTTTCTTGTCGAACGATTCCTTACTTCAGATACCATTCGAATAATAAAAATGGCAGCATTAAGTCTTCGAACAAGAGCCTGAACGTGGGCTTTCCACGACAGTTTACTATCTACCTCCACACCTAGAAATTTTACCTGTTCAGTGTCACTAATCATATGCACATTCTGTGAACTTAAACGTTAGATTTGTTTGAACTGTAAGTTAAAATCTGTAAAACTGAGTCTTACTGTGATTTAGCGTTAGTTTATTTTCTACTAGCCCCGAACTTATGTCATGAACTGCACTATTTGAGACAGAGCCAGTACTGCACACAACATCCTTTACTATCAAGCTAGTGTCATTAGCAAACAGAAATATTGTAGAATTGCCTGTAATACTAGCGGGCATATCACATATGTAAATAAGAAACAGGAGTGGCCCCCACACTGATCCCTGGGGTGCCTTCATTTGACCGTACTCCTCTCAGACCCCACATCACAGCCATTCTCAAAACTGTGGATAATGACATTTTACTGTTTGTTAATAAAATTCAGACGAACCAACTGTGAGCCACTCCCCGTATTCTGTAATGGCCCGTCTTCTGGAGCAGTATTTTGTGATCAACAGAATTAAAGGCCTTAGTTAAATAAAAAAAAATATGCCTAGCGTTCGAAACCTTTTGTTTAATCCATCCAGTATGTCTCAGGGAAAAGAGAATATAGTATTTTAAGTTATTAAACGACTTCTAAAGCCTAACTGTATATCTGATAGCAAATTATTTCATATAAAATGATTAATTGTCCTGACATACACACCGTTTTCAATAACTTTAGCGAACACTGGTGGCATTGAAATAGGTCTAAAATCGTCTTCTTTATTCCTTTCTCCCTTTTTATAATGCAGCTTTACTACTGAGTAGTTTAATTGTTCAGGAAACTGGCCATTCTTAAAGGAAAAATTACAAATATGGCTAAGTACAGGGATAATATGTGCAGCACAGTACTTTCATATTCTGCTAGGCACTCCATCATATCCATGAGAGTCCTTAGTCTTCAGTGATTTAATTATTGACTCAATCTCCCTTCGTCATTATCACAGAGGAGTATTTCAGACATCACTCTCGGAAAGGTATTTTCCAAGACAGTTATACAGTTCTCTGTAGGAACTACGTTTTTATTTAATTCACCAGAAAAGCTCAGAAAACGATTGTTAAATACTGTACATGTTCCTGACTTGTCAGTAACAGAAATATTTTTACTGCGAACCGTCTTTATATTGTCAACCTTGTGCTGCTGACCAGACATTTCCTTCACAACTGACCATATGGTTTTAATTTTATCCTGTGAATTAGCTATTCTATTTGTGTACCACATACTCTTTTCCTTCCTAATAAGTTTTTTAAGCACCTTAAAACACTGTTTGTAATGGGCTACTGTAGCTTGAATGTAACTTCCTCTGACATTTTGATATAATTACCGTTTTGATCTACATGATATCCTAATCCCACCAGTCAGCCACCCAACGTGCCTTTTACTTTTAGAATCCCGTTTAGAACGTTCTAATGGAAAGCAACTGTCAAAGGGCATAATAAATGTGTTAAGGAAAGGATTAGATTTCTCATCTATGTTATCTGGTCTCTAAACATCCTGCCAGTCTTGTTCCCTAACGAGGTTTAAAATACTCTCTATTGCCGTTGGGTTAGTTTCCCTATATATTTTGTAAATATATGTGACTTTTTTTGGATACAAAAGCCTTTTGTTATTAAAATTTGCGCATCATGGTCTGAAAGGCCTATTGCCCATTTACTAACAGAATGCCATCCAGTAACGAAGAATTAATAACAATATAGTCTATGGCTGTGCTACTCTCCCCTGCACCATAGATGGAAAAACACAGTGTGCATCAGATAATATGAGTTTAGGATAGCTGTCGACATCGTTCTTCTTGCACAATCTCCAGTGAAATACACTCACCTTAAGATGACTAAATGGTTGTCAGCCGAAATATCTTGACAAGAAGTCGCCGTTATCGTACTGAAGTCCCCAAACTTCATGGAATATCATCGATGTTGACTGGCAACAGAAAAGACACGAGAGATGCATGACCGATGATTCGAAACGTATGAAGCATCATCAGCACAACTAGTGCTCAGTACAGCCGTTCAATTTACATCAGGGAGTCAGAAAAAGCAAGTGGTTTCATCCCTCAGACAGCATGAAACCCGAAGAAACTGACACGGTTGTGGATGGTTATAGTGTGAATAAGAGATGTATGTACTATGTAATACGATAAGTCTTAAGTGTCCGATGTTGCATAGTTTAAACGTTATGTGCGTAAGCAAGTTCGAGGAACAAGTGTGCAACTTGTAGAAAAATATCTTCCGTTGATGGGAGAGACTTATGTTCTAATTACCAAATTAAGAGAGGAGTAAACAAAAGCCATAAAAATGTGCATTTTTTGTTCAATAATAAGAAATTTAGTTTCTGGGCTGGGAGATATTGCACTTTAGCGGTCTTAATAAGAGAGTATAACAAGTCTCTTTAGTTTTCACACTTGTTGCCGAAACACATAAATAACGACTTTGGTATCCTACATAATGCAAAGCTACGTGACAGAGTATATAATAACTCCGAAACTAAGCTAATCCGTGGACATGAAGCGCAAACCGTGTGTCAACATCCATAGACCTTTTGTTATACTTTTTTCAGGATCAATCAATGGAGAAATCTGAATGAATTCCAATGGTGAAGGATTGTAAGAGTCGCTGAGGTCAGGTACAACATCAGCGGAACTCGGTAGGAGCTAATCGATTGCCGTTATTCGTTCTTGGACGAGGTATTCTATCAAAAATATCTTCCCCCATGAACCTTCTAAAGCGAATCAAAGTTATTAGGTGTCATTATGAAACAGCCTCCTTGCATCCATTTGTCCAGCTGAAGTGAGCGATGTGCAGAACACTACGACACTCTGCTGTATTCAACATATTATTACGAAACATGCTATTTTGCTTATATCTCCTTCCTTGAATTCTTCAATTTGACACAGTTCTACTTATTTAATGACAAGAATCGTGAACAAATTTAATGGTATCTCCATGGAAACCCTGCTTCTACAGTCGAACAAAACTGCGGATATGAGAATTGCTTTTCACTGGCCATATATGGTCTACAACAATTTTCGAATACTGCTCGTAGCTTCGCCAGTTTGTGACTGTGTCGTGAAGGATGCAGGCGGAAGTATTATTCGCAGACACCTGGGGCGACGAGGGCCTCCATCTTGTTTAATAATGTAATTAATCACTGATCGGGACATTTCCGTATTGACCTCTTAAAGTCTGATACTGCATTCTCTTGAAAAAATGTAATGCAGTATATACATTATTTGTAACTGTGCTTTGTCGTTCACACATGACGACCCAAATACAGTACTTTGTTTAAAATCTGTATTGCTTTTGTCCCTGTGACTTTGTCTGCTGAATCTGAAATTTAGTTCGATGAAACAAAAGAGAGAATGAGTACCTCTTAATATTTTTCACGGCATCATAGAAACTGCTACATGAAATCTCATTTACATGCGTAATCAATGGAATGCTTAATGGCAGCATTGCTCATTTGTTGGTGTAATTATTTGGATCTCTGTAAGTGTCACGAACCTCACCCTGTAATTTACACTGTATCAAATTACTCAAATTTATTCAAAAATGTTCCGTGTCCCGTCACGTTCTCTCTACGGTTACTGTCTTCAGCCTTCAAATTATCAGAATATTTTACTACTTGCGTGCGAAAATCCCGTCACAACATTTTAAATCATAGCACTCCAGTTTTCAGCACATGCATACTTGGTTACTTGTGAAGGAGATTATATTAAACGTCTTCCGTGGTTGGTTAACAGGGCGATAATGGTTGTGATGTAGTAGAAATATTTTCGTCATTTCGTTTCAAGTTCAGATGTGTTAACTAATACTGGTGAATACCTTTATATTTCACGTCTCTTTACGGCTAGTCAGCATTAATGATCATTGCCTTGATCAAACCCCGGGCAGGTGCGAAAGTGCATTTTACTTAGTAGGGTCTACGTCTGCTGGGTTTCTGTCCAGATCCAGAACAAAAAATTTCGTCATATCATTTACAGTTCAAACATGTGGGCAAATATTTTCTCATGAATTATGAGTACAGTGACGTTACTGACTATACTCCAGAAATTTTTGCGATTTCTACAGTGAGTTTACCGCTGTCTATCGCATTTTATTTAACTAGTTCCTTTAACGACCAGTTTATGCAAAAACCAATGGTCAGTGGGACATTTAGCAGGTGCGGGAAAACCTTATACAGAGGATGAATACTTCGAACTGTCATAGACCTTTATTAGTCCAGACATTGTCTCAGAATATCTTGTACATGCAAACATTCACTTTGTTTAAGGATTCCTACATAGTTTATGTGCCATAGTTAGTTGTTTCAGATTGTAGTGAGATGGTAACGCTTTTGAAAATCATTGTAACCTGTACAAGCTGTAGGGACTAACTCATCTCTAATTACGTGTTTTTCTAGTTTTTGCAGTATCATGGTGTGATGTTACATCGCATTGATTGCCTTAAAGAACAGTGTTGTAGAGCGTTAAAGATCAGTTTGTAGAGTGGTTTCTCGTGGTATCCGATTCGTATAGATGAACGACTGCACGCCAAGCGATTAGAGGACCCGATAGACAGCTGCGTTATGTTTGTTGCATGCAAATCAGGCGGATCACCATTCTGGTCGTTCGTATACTTTTGCGCCTGATTGTAGATGAATAGCAGTCGGATTGTCTCTTCCGCGCCTACAAATAAATCAAAGCAATAATAATAGGAATGCGACGTAGAACTTCTCTTCACTTTTTGTGGGTGACAGATAACGTGATATTATCTATTGGAGACATTACGTTGCAAGAATCCGACTCCGTTACTCACACAGGTGGTAATACACATTCTGAGGAGGGTAGGACTTGCATAGCGATATTGGGTGTGAAATTATAACTACAAAATTAGTTTTCCTCAAAAAATTTTGAAAAATCTTTTCACATGAGAAAATTTGCAGATATTGCTTCAAGAAGTCATAACACAATGAGCTGCTCTCTGGATGAGGTAGAAATTATTACCGTGAATTATAACTCGATATTTAAATTGTACATCAGAAGTTGGTGTTAAGAGAATGTGTGAGCTTTGGACAAAGGAGGACATTCCGAAACCATGGGTAAATGATGTACAGCGAACTACATTGGGAAAAATAAAAGAACGTAATACTACACTTGTCGATAGCGTCCACAATAACGAATATTATGTTCTACCATTATGGAAGTTGCAGAACGCGAGAGTAGTAACCATATTTTCATTGTTTAAGTGACAGCCAATTTTTCTGTTTTATTTTACATCCAAAGGTAATCTAGTAGATGAAGGGAGTGGTGAACCGGGGAAACATCAAATGTTAAAATTTTATTTTGCTTCAAATGCTAGATTTCGTCATCTTGCGGAAACAAGTGTGCCTGAAGCCTATAGTTGAATGTCATTAATATGAACGTTCCGGTCATACATAGAATTAGTGAACTGATACAAACATTCATCTCAATCTCCAACGGATCCTTCTGGTGTCGGAAATGGAAACTGCAGACAGAAAGCTCTAATTTAAAAATTCCTCATATAAAAATGTATTAACGAATGAGGAGACTACCGTACCATGGTTTGACCACCGCGAAGACTCACGAATTAGTGATATCGATAATAGCACCCCTGGTATTGAAAATCGATGGAAGAGATCAGGGAGTCGGACCCAGAAGGAATACAACCTACATTTTACATTGAATATGACACTGGATTACCTCCTTTCGTAGCTTGAACTACCAGATAATCGCTTGGGTAGTGAATAGTGATGTGTGACAGAAGAGCACAGTTCGCTCCTGTTTAAAAAAAATGTTACAGATTGGATGCATAGGATCACAGACAGGCATCGCAAACGTCAATGTTTCGCAGGATCAAAAAATGGTTCAAATGGCTCTGAGCACTATGGGACTTACCATCTTAGGTCATCAGTCCCCCAGAACTTAGAAGAACTACGTAAACCTAACTAACCTAAGGACATCACACATATCCATGCCCGAGGCAGGATTCGAACCTGCAACCGTAGCGGTCGCGCCTTTCCAGACTGAAGCGCCTAGAACCACTCAACCACACCTGCCGGCGTTTCGCAGGATCCTACAGCGTATTGTCAACTCAAAAATCATTACTCTACTGGAAAAGAGCAGGTCCGTTCAAAGTATCAGCACGGAATCAGAAAACAAGAACAATCCAGTGAAACAAAGCATGCTTTATTCATTCACGGCATTTTACGAACGATAGATACAGTTGAACATTGAGACTTAATATTTTTAGATTGTCTAAACTGTACCACTTTATCGACTACTATTGAATATACGTGCCGATGGAGTAATGTGACTGGTTGTACGAAATGTAAATTTTATCAGGATTGTCAATACGTGCCAAGATTTATATGGTAGCATCGGCAGCACTGTAAGAATAGTCGCAGATAATGCTGTTGTGTGCCGTCGTTGAACCATCGGAGAAATTGTGGACAAACTTGGATAACATTCCTCTTAGTGTAACGAACGGCAGTTCTCCTTAAATGATTATAAATTTAAAGTAAAGATTGACAAAGAGAAAGAGATGTGTAGTGTTTCATTACAAGATCACTACTTTAAGTGTCAAGCATACCACATCGTGTACGTATTTTGGGGAACTACTCAGAAGCGATAACCAATTCGAAGATTATGTAAAAGCAACATTAAAGAACACAAATAAGACTTAGTATTAGACAGAAAGTTTATGGGGAAGGTAATTGTGTACAAGACTCTTGTTCGATCAACTGTAGAATATTATTTCAGTGTCTGGAGTCCCTGTCAATTACGCGCGGCAACAGGCATCGCGGAATTCAGAGATGCGTTGCTAGTATCGGTGTAGCCCGTATCAAAGCGTAACAAAAATGCTCAGAAACTAAAAAAGGGAATGGTTGGAAGAAAGACGACGCAGTTCTCAAGAAAACCTGTTAGGTACATTTAACGAACCTGTATTCGAAGAGTGTGCGACAAGTATGGTGCCAACAACATGTACGTCGAGTGGGGGTCATAAGAAGATGGTGAGACGGATTTGGGCGCTTGGAGAGGAATTTAGACAATTTTTCCCTCTCACAGTACGCGAATGGAATAGGAAAATATTGATATGGCATATCTTCCGCCTTGCACTGTACAGCGGCTAGAGGAGTGTTTATGTACATATAGCACGACAAGCATACTTCTTCTAATACGTCGTTTCCTAAAAGAGGGAACAACAATTTTACTTTTTTTTATCGTAACGTGAAACACAACAAAGATGTTCTATTGTAAGAAATAGAGTATACCCACTTCATTCGTTGGTCCTTACACTTTAATACTACGTATTTCCATGTCCCTGTCCTTATACTCCCACATTCCCTTAAACAGCTGTGGCACATCAGTTAATATCAAGTTAACCTTTGTTGACCTTTGTTGTTCCTAATCACTGTCTACTTCAAGCATCCTTCTAAGGGTATCTGCAACTAAATTAGCCGTTTCGGGAACATTGGCGACGTCGAAATTAAATGCAAGTTTACGCGCTGCTAATACTGCTATGCATTCAGTTTTTCTTGATCTGCCCAAGACCCAGATGAATGACTGTCTGTCTAAACGGAAATGACTGTGTGTTAAGAAATATAGAACTTTTTCCAGTCCTAAGAGGCCTGCTAATGGTTCTACTTCCTAAACATAATGTTGCTTTTCAAGATCAATAAGGGCCCTCGACGCACAAGCTGTAGGTCGACGTTTATCACCACTAACTAGCAGAAGCACTGCTCCAATATCACCCACTGAGACATACGTTTGAAAAATATATTTTTTTTAAATCAGGGAGCATCATAATTTGTACCGTACTTAGTGGTTCTTTGATGTCCTCGAATGCTGCGCTCTGCGCTTGCTTCCATTCAAATATATGTCCTTTCTTTCGGAGATCTTTAAATGGTGCAACCCTATTAGCAAAATCCGAAATAAATTTTGTTACAAATGTGCCAATTCGCAACGTGCTAATCCATTGGAGTCATAAGAGATGGAAAGGGGTATATGGTCCTTTTTTTCAGGGTCTCTGATAACCCCTTCGGAAGTGATTATGTGACCCGGCAATTATTCCGTGGAATAGGCTACTTGCAGTTTATCCGGATTTACAGTTACGCCCACTTGTAGTAAAGGCGCAAATATTTCTTTCACATCTAACATACGTATCTCAGTATCCGTTCAGTAGATCATTAAAGATCTAAAAGGTTATGTCCAAAATTAAAATGTATATCATGGAATATAAGATCCATCAAGTGAGGAAGAACTGTGTCTCCATTCGACAATCCAAACGACACTCGATTACATTCATAGATGCTCCACTCCGTAGCGAATGCAGCAAGAGGTTTGGATTTCTCATTTAATGGAATTTGATTATACGCTGATTAAGGTGTAATGTGGTAAAATATTTAGTGTCTTTGAACCAGCCGAAGGTAATGTAAATCTGGAAGTGGAAGTAAGAGGGCCAAATTTTTTATTCGATACTCTACAATTGGCAGTGGCCTGCTTTCCCGTTAGGTTTTGATGCTGCGTAATGTGACTTCAATGGTCATAATTCCTCTTTTCCTGACGTTCCAGAATTGACTGTTTTAGTACTTTCATGCAGGGCGGGGTCAATCGATAAGGTGGTTACCGCTAGGGAAATTTGTCGGTGTCTTCAATGGTGAAAATTGGTTCAAATGGCTCTGAGCACTATGGGACTGAACATCTGAGGTCATCAGTCCCCCAGAACGTAGAACTACTTAAACTTAACCAACCTAAGGACATCACACACATCCATGCCCGAGGTAGGATTCGAACCTGCGACCGCAGCGGTCGCGTGGTTCCAGACTGAAGCGCCTAGAACCGCTCGGTCACTCCGGTCGGCTCTTCAGTGGTGAATTCAAGCAAGTATGTAACACGTGCTTGGACATCTAATAACTTTAAAATTCAATTATATAAGTTACCTAGTTTTGGGATAAGTCCTTAGACCGTGGGATCTATTCCTGTGAAAGTTAAGACAACCTTGCAAAAACGGTCACCACCTCACCTTGATTTCTTGATAACTTTGCGCAGTCTCATTCTCTCTTGTAATGGGCCGATAACGTTGTCTACCACTCCAATCAAATCAGCCAAACTGTCCTTATAATGTTTGAAATGCGCTAGCAAACGCCTAAGTCGATCAGCAGTAGTTTTCGATTCACTGAACAGCTCTTAATGGATTTCAAATCTGGGAAGCACCGAGTGCACAGATTCGATGCACTGACGTACCTCGCTGTGGGGAACTGTAATAACGATCGGCCATTCCCATACTTAGTCTTAATTGCTGTACCAATTCATCGACTGTTTCTTGTGAATTCATATCGCCCCTAATTTTGTACAAGAACTGATATCTCCGCATGGGTGTGGGGCCTCTCAGTGTAGCCATAGTCAAACTGAAACAGAACGGCAAAAACAGTAAGATGAGTAATAACTTGTTAGCCTGCTGTACCCCACCCAATCTTTTCGCACTGCTACCATTTGGTACCAAGTGGGCAGTGGAGTGAGGACTGAGTCTCAAAAGGCAGACTACTACTTTTAAACATTTATTAAAACTAAACATTGATAGAACCTCTCTAGGTTTTCAGACCAAGTAGACGAATTAAAAAAAATTCCCCTCAAAGTAAAATTACTTCCATTCAGTGGAATTTATAACCAAAACTTTAAAAAAGTCAGAAGAACAAATTTGTCAATAACTTCTTTTAAAAGTTTTAAAGTCTTATCACACTCTGATAAACGTACTCTTTTCTTTTTTGAATCTGAGGTTCATCATACAAACAAACTCCATGAACATTAAATAATTATTAAACAATAAATTTTAAGAGATCATTTACGCACCTTAAGCAAGCAAATATTCAAAACTGAAAACAGAATCAAATGCAATGACAGTAGTGTAAACTGTTATAAAATGCATGACTTTGCCCTAGAAAGGTAGTTTCCGGTGACCACACCTCAGTCAGCACAATCAAGCTTTCCCAGTCCGCAGCATTCCTGGTATTTTTAACAGCCGTGGCTCCTCAGTCGATGCTAAACTGATACATGATCTTTTCAAGCCAAATATTTACTGGACCTCCATTGCTCACCCAACACCTTATAAATCAGACGTTTCTTTACACGGTCTGAAACGAACAATAATTAACACTTGGAAAACCAGAATTCTCTTCTAAAACACGAATTACTTAAACCACATGACGACTGACGTTTATCTTCTTTTTTTTTTTTTTTTTTTTTTTAAAAAAAAAGAGGTGGAGCCCCTCCAAGCCCACACCGGCATGATGGCCAACACAAAAGGTCTACTGCCATCTCTGCATCAGGGTTAGTATTCACTAAAGTGAGGTGTCGCAGGATGTGGGTACTGCGATGTCTGCGTACGTCTGGTTAGGATTAACCATTAATACGCGCTCATCTGGAGATAGATTGGTCGAAATCTGACGAAGGGTAGCGGTTTGAAGGGCAGAGGAAAAAAAGTGCCAAAGCAAGAGCCAAGGGAAAAAACCTCTGCGAAAGTTAGGTCGGGCGGCAAGAGCAGTAGCGGTTGTCTTGCTGCCTGCGATAGGTTGTGTAAGGATAGGCTTTGTTAATATTGGGTATCATGCATGTCGATACCTTGACGTTGTGCGTTTGTGCTGCTCGGCGGCTGGCGCTGGGTGCTGGTACAGAGTCCTCGTTCAGCGTCCTGCAACCTGCAACAGTTAGGTTTGTTATCGGTCTTGTGTCCGATAGGTCATATACCGGAGGCACAGTGTGAGGGAGTGTTGGCAGATTGTTCGTGCGTCTGTGGGCGAGCTCGTCGGTGTCCCTGCTGTGGCCTGTTGGTTGGCTCTAATAGCAGCTGGTAGTTGCCAGTCACTGTTGCTGATATGCAGGGGCTTACCGGCGTTTGTCGCTGTTTGAGTATGTTAGTTTACCATAGGTGGTTATGCCCTAGCTAGCAGTGTCTTTGGCCGCTTGTGTTTCCACCTGTGGTTGTGATCGTAGTTTCCCAGAGTGAGGATGAAAGGATTGTTCGAGTGTCTCGAGTTCCTGTATAGTCGTGTGGCGTGTTTCTTGAATACTTCCTTGAGGGTATCAAGGCGGTATTCATGGTGAAGATCCACGGTGCGTGTGTAGCGTGGAGCATTGCTGATGATTCGTAGCACCTTGTTCTGTATGATCTGCAGGCGGCGCAGTCGTGTGGGAGCTGCATATCCCCAGACGGGAGCTGCGTACGTCATCAGAGGTCTAATCTGTGTCATGTATAAGGACCTCGACACCCTCCTATTCAGTGTGTTTGCCCTGTTGAGCATTGGGTAGAGCTGTTTGAGCCTCGCGTGCGTTTGGTTGGCAACGTATTCGATGTGGTCCCCCCATGTAAGTTTCCGGTCCAGCCAGACACCAAGGTATCTGACTTTCTCTCGGAAACGTATTGGGCGTGTATGTAGTGTTATCGGTCTACAGTGTTGGTGTTTGCGCAGTAGTTTCGGTCTGCGTGTGAACAGAACTGCTTCGCACTTGTCGACGTTTACTTTAATACGCCATCGCTCCAGCCAAGGCTCAGCTGTTCTGAGTGCTGTCTGTATTCGTGAGTCGATGTTCGACGGTTTCCAGTCTTGATGACGTTTATCAACACAGCAGAAGTATTAGATGTAGGAGCATTGAAGTTGACCTACCAAATCAATCCCATTCTGGCTACGCGTATAGGATCGTATTACTCCTGTAAGGAGACATCTCCGCATGCAGATTAAGCCATTAGTGCAGGTAAGTACTAGGGATTCCAAAACCCAGACCAGCGTTATTCGCCAAATAATTACTTCAGATAGCCAGCACTTCTCGTGTATGCCTACCGGGACACCACTGTGTTGCCGCACCGGCCTCCACCAGCAGACATTCTACTGGCTGCTCACACCTTCCCTTTACGACTCCCGATGGCGCTACCAGTGAGGGTCAAGGAGGGGATAATTGGCACAGCATGGTACGCGTCTCCATGAATAATCTCCGTGATGTTCAGGTACTCCCACGGCCAGAGAGTGACAAAAACTCTCTGATATAAAACGTGTGCTGGATTAGTTCTAACGTTGAAGCATCAAGGACAGCAAGAGCCAGTTACAACAGATGTGGGCCAGTTTGAGGAAAGGTCGCTGCAAGACGTATACTTGGAGTAAATAAGGAAATTTACAATGTCACTAAAAGGAACGAATTCATTTAGTAAGGACTCTATTAACTTTGTTGTCAATGGAAAATTTCTCCTTTGACAAAGTGTCACAATCATTGAGTTCCATTTAGAAATTTAAAACAGTTGCTTTTCAGTTGAGTATAATCTACTGTAGACCTGTAGACAACGATGCACATTAGTGACATGTTCAGACTATGCCTGACAATATGCAAATTAATCAGGAAATTCACAGGTTGCTAGGCCACCATTGACCAGGAAATTCACAGGTAAAATCTCGTAACTTAGTACAAAGATTCCTACGTCAATTTAAACTACAACGAATTTTAAGCCTCATTTGAATCGAAACAGAAAATTTCTCGTATCCCTCTGAAATCGTACACTACTGGCCATTAAAATTGCTACACCAAGAAGAAAAGCAGTTGATAAACGAGTATTCATTCTACAAATATATAATACTACAACTGACATGTGATTACATTTTCACGCAGTTGGGTGCATAGATCCCGAGAAATCAGTACCCAGAACAACCACCTCTCGCCGTAATAACGGCCTTGATCGTCTGGGCATGAGTGAACCAGAGATTGGATGGCGTGTACAGGCACAGCTGCCCATGCAGCTTCAACACGATACCACAGTTCATCAAGAGTAGTGACTGGCGTATTGTGACGAGCCAGTTGCTAGGCCACCATTGACCAAACGTCTTCAATTGGTGAGACATCTGGAGAAAGTGCTGACCAGTGCAGCAGTCGAACATTTTCTGTATCCGTCAAGGCCCATATAGGACCTGCAAAATGCGGTCGTGCATTATCCTACTGAAATGTAGGGTTTCGCAGGGATAGAAAGAATGGTAGAGACAGGGGTTGTAACACATTTGAAATGTAACGTCCACTGTTCAAAGTGCCGTCAATGCGAACAAGAGGTGACCGAGACGCGTAACCATTGGCACCCCATACTATCACGCCGGGTGATACGCCAGTATGGCGATGACGAATACACGCTTCCAATGTGCGTTCACCGCGATGTCTCCAAACACGGATGCGACCATCATGATGCTGTAAACAGAACCTGGATTCATCCGAAAAAATGTCGTTTTGCCATTCGTGCTCCCAGGTTCGTCGTTGAGTACACCATCGCAGGCGTTCATGTCTGTGGTGCAGCGTCAAGAGTAATTGCAGCCATGGTCTCTGAGCTGATAGTCCATGCTGCCGCAAACGTCGTCGAACTGTTCGTGCAGATGCTTGTTGTCTTGCAAACGTCCCCATCTGTTGACTCAGGGATCGAGACGTGGCTGCACGATCCGTTACAACCATGTGTATAAGATACCTGTCATCTCGACTGTTAGTGATACGAGGCCGTTGGGATCCTTCACGGCGTTCCGTATTACCCTCCTGAACTTAACGATTCCATATTCTGCTAACAGTTGTTGGATCTCGACCAACGCGAGCAACAGTGTCGCGATACGATAAACCGCAGTCGCGATAGGCTGCATTCCGACCTTAATTAAAGTCGGAAACGTGATGGTACGCATTTCTCCTCCTTAACGAGGCATCACAACAACGTTTCACGAGGCAACGCCGGTCAATTGCTGTTTGTGTATGAGAAATCGGTTGAAAACTTTTTTCGTGTCAGCACGTTGTAGGTGTGTTATGATAGAGGAAGTTATACAGGTCGGAGATGACGTCGATATGAGTGACTGTGAAGAAGATGATAATGTTATTCAGGTAATTTTTGTGTCTATAAGTGGACTCACAACATATAACACAGTACCACCTGTTGCGCGCAAGCAGATTTCAGGGACTGTAATAAGTGAAACTGAGTATGTTTCACGCCACCTTAGACCAGAATTATAGGCAAGGACAGATTGTTTCAGACTTATTATCTCCAATCTCAAGCAGAGGGTAATAGTAACGCATACCAATAATCATGCAAAAGATAGTAAAATTCTATACCCAACACCTGGACTCTGGATTGAACTTCATTCTACAGAGCTGCTGGCGGTCTTTGATCGACTAATAATAGCTGCCTTGCAGAAGGCACGTGGGAAGACTTCGAGTGAATTTTGGTCAGAAGAGTATTCCTTACCTATTTTTTGAGCCTCAATGAGCTCTTGATGTGCTTCCAGATCGATGATAAACTTACAAGGGAAGAAAGAACCCATAAGGGCCGTGTCTGAAATTTTTGTTGATGCATGTATTTCGTCGTATGTTCCTGGACACTACATTACAGTTGATGTGCATCTGTTTACTTTCAGCGGACGGTTCAAGGTTTACATTCCTTCAAAACCTGGAAAGTATGGGATAAAAGTGTGGGCTGCTATAGATTGTGAGACCAATTATATCATAAATGCACAAGTGTATAATCGGAAATCTGCGGAAGGAAGGGAAATAGATCAAGGGAAACAAGTGGTGCATGGTTAAGCTGATCATCTGAAGGGAAGTGGTGGGAGCATTACCACTGATAACAAATTTACAAGTTTGGTTTGAGGACAAGAAATTCTTGCTAATAAACTGTCACTCACCACTACCCTTCGGGCTTACCAAAAAGAGAAACCAAAAGAAATGTTGACATCGAAAGAGAGGCCTCCATTATCGACCACTTTTGGGGGTGCGCAGAATACTGTTTTAGCTTCGCATGTTCCGGCACTAAATAAATCAGTAATTTTGTTGTCTGCTCTACACCAGACATTTGATATAAGTGAGAATGATTACAAAAAACCTCAGATAATAATGGTCAACAATTAAAAAAAGTCAGAAGTTGATACAGTTAATAAGACGGCTAGACATTACTCAGTAAAATGTGGAACAAGAAGGTGGTCCCTTGCTGTATTTTTGATATACTAGATTTAGCTTCTCTCAATGCTTACGTTCTGTATTGTAAAATTTTACATGATATGAGAAGTAAAAATGCAAGAAGAGCATTCCTCTCCGAACTACGAAAAGAACGAGTCAAACCTCACATTGAATTAAGAACTCTTTCTGCCCAGTGCAGAAGACAACGCGTTCGTTCAGCAATACTTATCTTGAGGCTTCAAGAATATTCTAAAGGGAAAATACCATGATAACCAGGAAGCCGATGTTTCAGATCTGAAAAGAAACTGGTGTGACCCAAGGTCAAAGGACAAGAAAGTGAATCAACAATATGATAGGTGTCACAAGTTTGTAAGGAACATGCTAGGATAGGTGTGTTGTGTAATGATTGTTCTTCGTATGAGACGGAGTGCGAGTAGGAGTGTATTTCTAATAAAATTCCATGTTAGTTGTATTACACACAATATTAGTAAATCACAGTATTGTTACATAGCTTATGGGTTATGAATATTTTTGGTTAAAATATTTTTTGGAATTAAACAAACTAAAGGAAATATGTTTTCATATCTCAAACACTTAGTAAATAATTGCAACTTATATGTAACTTAATTACACTAAGAAACTGTGGAGTTGTTTTATCAACATCGTACATGTTTCCCAACAAATTATAATTACTTATGTGGACACATTTCAAATTTTATCGGCATAAAGTTATCTGAATAACTTAGGGGTCAAAAAAGACCCCAGGGATACAATATCTTTTTTCCAGATCTGATACCACGCGAGGGTTAATCTGTCCACTGTAATTGTGAAGGCAAAGTGAATAACCTCTGTAATAGGAGATGAATTCGATACTTCAGGCGTGGCCTGGGCAGGAAGTACGCAAAAGGGTGCTCGTTTACAGTCCACACAGCCGGGAACGTGTTTCCGCCTTTTGACAAGATTAATGAGGTAATCTAATATTAACAGTACAGAATATGCTTGTAAACCTGAGGTTTCTCCTGGATGTTTCACACACATGAAGAGATGCATTAGGGACTGTTTCGTCCAGGCCTTTCAAAGAAGGAGTACCAAATTATTCATCTGATGTGAGATTCAATAACCGATACATACAGAAGAGGAGGTAATGAATCCAGTGACCACAATCACGGATCGACTGCGTGCATGTAGAGGAAACATAGTACGAAAACTTCCTTCCACTTGATTTGTGTTTATGTACCAATATATACCAAAATTAATTTACTTTCTGCGTCTCTCTTCACTGATTGTAGTTTTCCATATGTCCCTTATTCTGCAACATTTTCTCGCTGAAACACGTCTTGTTGGTTTCGATCTCCGATGCAACCACGGTCAAGGAGACAGAAGCATCTTTCAGGTAACTTATTGTTTACCTGGAGACAGCGAGAGGAAGCTACAATTAGGGCAGCTGGTCTGATAGTCACCGTCCACAGAATTCCATCAGTTCATCTTGTTGCCTCTTTCACGTTGTTCTATTGAGGCTGACGTACCTACCCTTCATTAGCCAACAGCTGCATGCTAAATACCTACGTAAGGAAAATCTTCAGTGAAGTTCAGCTCTCGGATGTTTATTACACTATTCATATTTTTCTGGTCACCTACAGCATTATGGGCGGCACTGACGATCCTCCCACTTCGCCTTTTTCTGACATGGCCTCAGATTTCAAAAAATTGCTCTAAGGACTATGAGACTTAGATGATGACCTCAGATTTTTATGAAACAAACAATTGTAAAGTGCTCGTTGCTGAATGATTGCAGATGAAGCTGGAACACATCATCTAATCCGTAACAGAGTACTGCACTACACAAGTCCATTTCTTTCTTAATTGTAGTCAGGTATCAGTAAAGCTGCAAGAAAAGAAAGCGTGAACGACCTTTTCGGAATTTTAATTTTTAGTAGTTTTGTGACGTATAGACAGAATCCACTGCTTTTCCTGTCTAATACTAGAATCAATGAGTAAGATGCTTTGCAGTGGATGTTTGATACACTTCTACTTTAAAATATTTAGTTGCATGTATCCCGAATTTAACTGCATAATTCTGTTGTTTTTAGTATATAGATGCAGGCACATTTCAGACAGTTTCGTGAGGTAATGGAAAATAGCTCCTTGCCATGGCCACACATGCATCAGCAAATATTAATAACGCAGAAGAAATGTTTTCGAGGTTTCCTACCTCAAATTACTGCATGTGATTTGTTTGGCACAGAAGTTAAAGTCTTCAGATTCCTGCATCATGAAGCGAATTCTGTAAGGTGTTTAAGCTCCTTAAATACCAAAACGTTTAAAGGAGCTACCGTTGTGTGGAAACCCAGAAAATTTTACGACGATACTTTTCAAGTAGTACCATGAAATATTGTGGAAGCCATGCCAGACTGTACAAATCTTAAGTCACAATAACTGATAGTTTTTTGATTTACAAAATAAACTAAGATGCAACTTAAGCCTCAACTGAGGTAAGTCCTAAAAAATCCCATCAAATTTATCAATTTTAAGTGTGAACTAGGCTTTTTGCAATTTAAAGAGCGAAACCAGTCATCAGTACACCGTGTTAATAATTAGTGGCTTTATTTAGAGTGAAAGAGCTAATAAAATATATGCGTTTTTTTTTGTGTTTAGTTAGTGTGTGTCTGATCCAGCATAGTTCTGGGACACCTGGAGCAATGTCAGTCAGATTCGGTACCTCCATATCATAGTACCAGGAGAGAATTCTTATGAGAATAAAACACAATTACCACTCCTATTTGTGACGTTGACGGTGAGACCATGATGACATGTAATGATAACTCTGTAACGCCTGGAGCATATTTATATATATCTGACTTATCTCGAAAAAGATAGATGCCCACAGCAGCTTTTGGGGTCGTGTGGTATTCTGAAGAGTTTGAATTGTAAATATAATTGAAAACGAACTGTGTTAATATCGAGTCTACAATTTTCGCCTTTTCTAGGCTACTCAGTCAGGGCCCCAATAACATATAACCTCTGAAAGTCCGTGCGGGAGCGGAAACAGGATGACATGTGTATTAACTAAGTTTATTTTTGACGTATAGGCAGAATCCAATGCTTTTCCTATTTAATACAAAAATCAATGAGTAAGTTGCTTTGCTGTGGATGCTTGATATACTTTCACTTTAAAATATTTAATAGCATGTATACTGAATTTAACTGCATAGTTCTGGTGTTTTGAGTATATAGATGCAGGCACATTTCAAACATGTTAAGTGTGTATCAATTCGCATTATAGCTATCAGTCAGGAAATCATTAACTTTTAAGTCAATCAAGACACAGAAACTGTAATTTCTTTCGTTTTCCGTCGTTGCTCAGTTGCTCTAAACTTCATGGAAATATGTACTGTCTTTGCAACTAACTTGAGTCAGTTTGTTTTTTCCCATACGAGACTTGCTTCTTTTATGTATGAAGCATCTTCACTGCCGATTTCCAATGTTGTTCGTCCATGTGCGTTGACCTGGAGATGTATTTATTCGGACACTATTCTCCAGATGTCCGATTTTCAGCGTTTTTTCGACGACTTTTATTTCAACATTTGACTTTCACTTTTCACTGAGTACTGAATGACCAACGTTTACATTCAGTACGCAGCGAAAAGAGCAAGTGAGGCACTGACGTCTCCAGTAGCAAGTAGCATCTCCTCGAGGATATGCAACTGGTAACAAGTCACACCGACAAGCGGTCGGAACACAGCTTGGTGTTAGGAGAACATAACATCTCAGAAGGTCAACCGCTACTAAACTCCGCCCAGACCACGCCCTGTCCCGCCCACTACATGAAGTAGGGAATAAGAAAATCTCATTGGTTGAGACACTCGTCTTCCTCCGTTTGCCAGGTCGGTGCCAGAGGAGCAGGATGCTGTAGCAGGTAGACAATTCCAGCGGGTGCTTTATCGAAGCACAGTTACGCGGACTTCAACGCTATCTTGTGTCCCATAACGACAGCCGCTTGTTATTTCTAAATACGGTTCTCCACATAATCTTAAACATCGGTAGATTTCAAACAATTTTTATAAAAATCGATTAGGTATAACTGCCGCCAATAGCGGATAAAATAAATGGTTCAAATACATACTCACCTCCTCCGTCTTTTCTAGTGGCAATTTAATAACAAATTATTACTAATTAAATAGTTTTCAGTAAAGAAATATTTCATAAAAAGTGTTTAACATGTAAAATTAACAACAAATAGAGCTTGATGTGATAGAGGCAACTAATACAAGTAAGACCACATGCGGCAACGCATGAAAATGCCTTCTTCGTATGTTTTCAAAGTACTGAGAGCAAAGTTAAAACTGTTACCGCTGCTTTAAATCGAGATCATACAGTATAGTTCCAAGCTTCTGCTCTTTCAATTACAATCAACACTTAAATAAAATGGCAAAGGTAATGTTAATCAGAATACTGGGAGGAGTTGTGGTCTAAATAACAATAGCTGTATTCATTCTTAAGATCTCATGACAAAAGATGGCTAAAGAAATGCCACACAAACATTTCCCCCTGACAAACGCTTTCCATAATATGCGGTTTAAGGCGACCAAAGTGATCAGCTGGCTATCAACGCTCCACAATAACCCGAACTAATCGCTTTATCTGACTTCATAAATGTTAATACTTGGTTTGGCCCGAAAACTACCTTACTTTCAAGGATATATACTCTGTAGTTCCATAAATAAGATTATGGTTCCAAACAACAGAGTGCTGAGAAGCATATATTGGAGCCCCGTGCCGCAGCAGTGAATACTTTACCCTTCCGTAGCTCGGGGAGGCGCACCACGATGCGCTCGGCGACTGCAATCATGGATGGCGGCAATATGTTGTCAACGGCGAGCGCCAAAAAAAAAAAAAAAAAAAAAAAAGAGAAAGTACGCGGTCTCGCATTTGGCTGGCTGATTCGGAACGCAGATACTTCCCTATGAGCTTCCGAAACTCTAGTGGATTCCAGTGTGCAGGTGGATGCGTTTCCTGATCTGCCGGACCAGTTTGACTCCATGACCTGATTATGGGTGATGGAACATTCAAACGTTTAGACGGCCGACCTAAAACAAGTAAGTACACCCACTAATTACTCGTTGTGTGCATGATGCAAGAAGCAGTGCCTCTGACGGTTCAGATGGTGACTGGCACAGGCTCTAAGTGGCACACTAGCGGCGGACAGAAGTCTCACCATATAGGTGAAGACCTGCTATTCTTTACTAGCGAAGAGCCAGTACAAGGGTGTGTTCTCTTTCTCTACAGCTTTCCTCTCCAGCTCGGTAGCATAGAACATTTACATGTTTAGAGTAGTCCCTCTTTGGCGCAAGCGAATTACGAGCTGGAGCTCGGTATACGAAGCTGGGAGACCACCCCTTGCTCTGCATAGATGGATTTGACCAATCAGCGACTTTAAAAATTAATTGGGAGAAAAGGAAAAAAGATTGAGCTTCGTGGTCTCTTTCTCACATGTCTACGTTTTGTCTTTGCTAAAAGCATGACTTGGATGGAACCACAGTCCTCCATAAAAAGATCGATATCTCTCGTGTTGCGTCCATTTCGAACTTCCAAATAACGGCCATAAACTCGCTAAAAGCCTCGTACCTTCACAAATATGTTTTGCAGCAGAGTCTGGACGCCTCGGTACCACGGAAATTAGTTGAAACTCACAGCCGTCCCATCCACTTTCTCTACCTAACACGGGCACATCCTCTGCTATATTGCCGGTTGTCAGTTCGTACAAAGCTCTGCTCATAGGTGAAGCGACTCCTGTGTGCCAGTCAGCCTACCCGGACGCGTCCGCCGACCGAACAGCGCCACCCAATGTGCACAATGAGACCGGCGGACTTGGCTGTCGCCAAGCGTTTTCACCCTGGCTCTCCAGAAAAAACGCTGCCTTCGGCCCTCAGCCGCCTTTCGCTTTTACTGCAGTCGATTAACTAAGCACCCGCTTCCTTTGAATTTAGGTAAGGTTTACCACTATACTTTCACTAGAGCACTAGGGCATAAACTACTGTCAGCCATTTCATCATATGAATGAAGTCAGATTGTATCACATATAGCAACAAAATAATATAGATAATTTTCCCTAAGAACTTTGAGCAGCATGACACCACATCAAAAGTGAGAGTGCCCTGGAATCTCTCATAGTAACGCCACACTGCGTGGTGATATTGAGTTTTTCATTTGTCTCTTATTGTTCGTATAACTGAAAGGGCTGAATACCACATCATAAAGTACAAAAGATTGATTTTATTAATCATTGCACTTTAACTGAAAGTACAATTCGGGATTTTATCACGTTTTCACAGTTCGAACTGAAGCAATGAGAAACTGAAACATCTGTAATTGCTGTGTTGGAGGCAGCGTGGGGATGGCGGTGGTGGTGATGGGAGATCGGAACAGTTGGGTGTGTCGCGTCTTCACGACGTGGCTAGGCATTATACTAACAACCGATGGCGAAGTCAAGTGCGATATAGTTGCGTTATATCACGGCCAGAGCAATTAGTGCATGATGCACTCCCGACTGAAGCCTTGCAGGAACTAAACTTTACTTCTCCACTGTATTAAGGGTGAAATGTCAGAAGTTTGATTCGGGAAGAACAGCCACTGCCAGAATTACAGGGAACAAGAAGTTCATAACTGAGTCGTGTAGTGTCTCGCTGGTGGTTATAACTAATAGGCAGGTGTCAGAAAGCAGACAATCACGCCTCAGTATAGCCTGAAAAGCAACAACGACTACGGAAACTATATTCCAGAAGAGCGTCATTTATGTGTGATTCAACCACAGCAGCACATATGAGCCTCTGCTTCAGGTTCTTCGCTGGACGAAGGCATTAAAATTCACTCAGGTGCTAGTCCACAGAAAAAGGCCGGCTGGATAGGTAAGTCATAGAACATGAGAAAGCGCCGATGTTAAGGCACGAATAAGATGAGAACCGGAACAGGTCATAAATCCCGTTTGTCAACAGGGTTTAGTTTAGACAGAGATTGGATGTATTTCTCTGAGGTGAGGGGTAGGGGATATTTATGAGGATTTGAATGGAAATTCTTCTGTTAAGAGAACACGACGAACAAACCCACTATCCGTTCTTGAGCCTCCTTTCATAAACCATGCGGCCCTCTATCGGCAACCTGCAACATCCGAAGGGAATATGCTGCCCATTATTTTCGAAATTTGCCAGAATGGTATGATGAACACACCACAGAAGCTAGAATGCTTATGCATATTCCCCGTCCCCTTCGCACCACCACCATCAATCCAATTACTTATGACCAAAACGTTATGTAGCACGTGTTGCGACACCATGGAATGTGTCACCTTGGAGACAACTTTGGTCCATCACCGTAAGCTGTGGATGACATTCTGGCGATCTTTAATTAGAACTACATTTACATTCTCTGTTTCCTTTTGACGAAAAATTCATACTTATAACGAAAGTGAATGTACGTACGTATGTACGGATGCATCGATTTCAACCAAACTTGGTACACGTATCACTGACTTTCTAGAAGGAAACAATGTGGAGGTAAGAACCACATGCTTCTCAAAGGGATTGGGAGCACGTCTGAAAAAAGAGTGTAGCTCTTGACACACAAATAGCCAGCCTTATTCATGCAGTATTTGATAATAAAAGCATTTAGTGACGTGCAACAAACTTTATACATAATTTCTAACCCATACAAATCTTTTTCTGATTCACACTTCCCATCAAATTATGAAAGAAAAAATGTTTTTCGCTTACTAATTCCCTTTACTCATGCAGTAGAACTTCGGACATGATCCTTTAATTTACTACTCCTTTACTATAATTCTATTCGCAACATATTTTGGAAACATTATTCCCATATATCACTACAAGAACCTGAAAAATTATATCATTGTGCTACTCATAGTTCAGGAGATTCGACATCATAAACATTGAACAGCGTTATACGAAACTGAATGGCGAAACTCGCTGGAGATATAGAAGAAATATGTATACGGACAGGTGTGAAATATGCTAAATACATTTGGCATGTGGGTTACATGGACAAAACATCAGATAGAAACGTCCTTCTAAACTGCTGGATCTATTCCATTGACACTTGTTACACAAATTACTAACTATGTGGAAAGAAATATGGTACACATAAGAACCAGAGAGAAAGGGAGAAGAAAAATGTAGGTAGACAGGAAGGGAGAAGGAGGAGGTGGAAACGGATCTGGGGCAGGAGGGATGGACAGTGAGAGGGTGATTGGAAATGCACAGACAAGAGGAAGAGAATGATATGGCCAGAGAGAGGGAGGAGGAGGAGATGGGAAGAGAAATTCGGAGGAGGAAGTGGACACAGAGAGGGAGGAGGAGAGGCATGGATAGAGAGGGGAAGGAGGAGATGGGGAGAGGGAAGGAAAGAGGAGAGTGATTTACTAGGGAGTGGTCCAATCCGACATGTCGAAACCTACGCTGAAATTTTATAAGTAGGAAGATCACACCAAAAACTGCGATGTCAAAATTTTAGCTGCTGAGCTGCACTGCAAGTATTTTTTAAATGTGTTAGTGTTGCTCAACTTTACCGCACGAGGATCAGCTTATAACATTGGCGTGTACAGTCTTTCCTGCCTTGCCCACGAATCGGCAAATAAGCAGACGCCGTCGTGACGAAAGGACGTAGCATCACGCAGCGCGAAGTCCAAGTGCATATACGCAGATTTTAAGCACTTAAACAATTGTATAGGTGCCTCAAATCTCACAACTTTCATTTCATATCGACAGCTAAGCTGTTCGAGATGTCAATGCTACGTAAATGACTAGCATACAAATGAGAAAGAAAAAAGGCAGTGTATGATATAATACAAGCGACTTCCATCAATCGGGATTTTAATTTAATAACATTAAATAGTTTATAACTGTTTCTGTTGCACAATTTTTCCGATAATTTTTGAAATGTGTATATTTAGCTTACAATGAAACAGCTCCTTGTTTGTGCCTTATGGTCGTCACAAAAATAAGCGAAGAACATTTGTTGTTAGCTAACGAGTAGTCAGACGTAGTTGCCAGTCAATAGATTTTGGCAAATGAACCGAAATAGTTTAAGATTCATTAAAACCCCGTGATCACGTGAGCTATAAAGGAATTGATACGTAGGGATAAATCGAATATTCCACTTTTTAATCCGTGCAACTGTCGCAACAAAATCTAAAGTAAATTAAATTTGAGCCTTCAGTATAGTCAAGTCCTCCCCCCATGAACCATGGACCTTGCCGTTGGTGGGGAGCCTTGCGTACCTCAACGATGCCGATAGCCGTACCGTAGGTACAACCACAACGGAGGGGTATCAGTTGAGAGGCCAGACAAACGTGTGGTTCCTGAAGAGGGGCAGCAGCCTTTTCAGTAGTTTAAGGGTAACAGTCTGGATGATTGACTGATCTGGCCTTGTAACACTAACCAAAATGGACTTGCTGTGCTGGTACTGCGAACGGCTGAAAACAAAGGGAAACTACAGCAGTAATTTCTCCAGAGGGCATGCATCTTTACCATATGGTTTAATGATGATGGCGTCCTCTTTGGTAAAATATTCCAGAGGTAAAATAGTCCCCCATTCGGATCTCCGGGCGGGGACTACTCAGGAGGACGATGTTATCAGGAGAAAGAAAACTGGCGTTCTACGGGTCGGAGCGTGGAATGTCAGATCCCTTAATCTGGCACGTAGGTTAGAAAATTTAAAAAGGGAAATGGAAAGGTCAAAGTTGCATATAGTGGGAATTAGTGAAGTTCGGTGGCAGGAGGAACAAGACATCTGCTGAGGTGAATACAGGGTTATAAATACAAACTCATATAGGGGTAATGCCGGAGAAGGTATAATAATGAATAAAAAAATAGGAGCGTGGGTAGGCTACTACAAACAGTATACTGAACGCACTGTTGTGGCCGAGATAGATAAGAAGCCCGCGCCTACCACTGTAGTGAAAGATTATATGCCGACTAGCTCCGCAGATGACGAAGAGATTGATGAAATGTATGATGAGATAAAAGAAATTATTGAGATAGTGAAGGGAGACAAAAATTTAATAGTCATCGGTGACTGGAATTCGATAGTAAGAAGAGAAGGAAACATAGTAGGTGAACACGGAATGGGGCTAAGGAAAGAAAGGGGAAGCCGCCTAGTAGAATTTTCCACGGACCATAACTTAATCATAGTTAACACTTCGTTCAAGAATCATATAGGAAAGTTGTATACATTGAAGAAGCCTGGAGATACTGACAGGTGTCAGATAGATAATAATTACAATGGTAAGACAGAGATTTAGGAACCAGGTTTTCAATTGTAAAACATTTCCTGGGCAGATGTGGACTCTGATCACAATCTATTGGTTATGAAGTGTAGATTAAAACTAAAGAAACTTGCAAAAAAGTGGAAATTTAAGGAGATGGGACCTGGATAAATTGACAGAACTGGAGGTTGTAGAGAGTTTTACAGAGAGCATTAGGGAACTATTGACAAGAATGGAGAAAAGAAATACAGTAGAAGAAGAATGGATAGATTTTAGAGATTAAATAGTGAAGGCAGCTGAGGATCAAGTAGGTAAAAAGACGAGGGCTAATAGAAATCCTTCGGTAACAGTAGAGATATTGAATGTAATTGATCAAAGGAGAAAATACAAAAATGAAGTAAATGAAGCAGGCAAAAAGGTATACAAACGTCTCTAAAATGAAATCGAAAGGAACTGCTAAATAGCTAAGCAGGGATGGCTAGAGGACAAATGTAAGGATGTAGGGGCGTATATCACTAGGGTAAGATAGATACTGCCTACAGGAAAATTAAAGAGACCTTTGGAGAAAAGAGAACCACTTGCATGAATAGCAAGAGCTCAGATGGAAACCCAGTTTTAAGCAAACAAGGCAAAGCTGAAAGGTGGAAGGAGTATATAGAGGGTCTATAAAAGACTAATGTTCTTGAGAACGCGGTTCTGGCGCTGCAGTCTGGAACCGCGAGACCGCTACGGTCGCAGGTTCGAATCCTGCTTCGGGCATGGATGTGTGTGATGTCCGTAGGTTAGTTAGGTTTAACTAGTTCTAAGTTCTAGGGGACTAATGACCTCAGCAGTTGAGTCCCATAGTGCTCAGAGCCATTTGAACCATTCTTGAGAACAATATTATGGAATTGGAAGAGGATGTAGAGGAAGATGAATTGGGAGATATGACACTGCGTAAAGAGTTTGACAGAGCACTGAAAGACCTAAGTCGAAAACGGGCCCCGGGAGTAGACAACATTCCATTTGAGCTACTGATAGCCTTGGGAGAACCAGCCATAACAAAACTCTGCCATCAGGTGAGCAAGATGTATAAAACAGGCGAAATACCCTCAGACTTCAAGAATAATATAATAATTCTAATCACGAAGAAAGCAGGAGTTGACAGATGTGAAAATTACCCAACTATCAGTTTAATAAGCCATGGCTGCAAAATACCAATACGAATTCTTTACAGACGAATGGAAAAACTGGTAGAAGCTGACCTCGGGGAAGATCAGTGTGGATTCCGTAGAAATGTTGGAACACCTGAGGCAATACTGACTCTACGACTTATCTTAGTAAATAAATTAAGGAAAGGTCAACCTACGTTTCTAGCATTTGTAGACTTAGAGAAAGCTTTTGAGAATGTTGACTGGAATAGACTCTTTCAAATTCTGAAGGTGACACGGTAAAATACAGGGAGCGAAAGGCTATTTACAATTTGTACAGAAACCAGATGGCAGTTATAAGAGTCGAGGGGCATGAAAGGGAAGCAGTGGTTGGTAAGGGAGTGAGACAGGGTTGTAGCCTATCCCCGATGTTATTCAATCTGCATATTGAGCAAGCAGTAAAGGAAACAAAAGAAAAATTTGGAGTAAGAATTAAAATCCATGGAGATGATACAAAAACTTTGAAGTTCGCCGGTGGCATTGTAATTCTGTCAGAGACAGCAAAGGACAAAGGACCTAGAAGAGCAGCTGAACGGAATGGACAGTGTCTTGAAACGAGGATATAAGATAAACATCAACAAAAGCAAAACGAGGATAATGGTATGTAGTCGAATTAAATCGGGTGATGCTTAGGGTATTAGATTAGGAAATGAGACGCCTAAAGTTGTAAATGAGTTTTGCTATTTGGGGAGCAAAATAACTAATGATGGTCGAAGTAGATAGGATATAAAATGTAGACTATGTAGACTGGCAATGGCAAGCAAAACGTTTCCGTAGAAGATAAATTTGTTAACATCAACTATAGATTTATGTGTCAGGAAGTCTTTTCTGAAGGTATTTGTATGGAGCGTAGCCATGTATGGAAGTGAAACGTGGACGATAAATAGTTTAGAAAAAAAAGAGAATAGAAACTTTCGAAATGTGGTGCTACAGAAGGATACTGAAGATTAGATGGGTAGATCACATAACTAATGAGGAAGTACTGAATAGAATTCGGGAGAAGAGAAATTTGCGGCACAACTTGACTAGAAAAAGGGATCGGTTAGTAGGACATATTCTGAGACATCGAGGGATCACCAATTTAGTATTGGAGGGCAGCACGGAGGGTAAAAATCATAGGAGACCAAGAGATGAATACACTAAACAGATTCAGATGGATGTTGGTTGCAGCAGGTACTGGGAGATGAAGAAGCTTGCACAGGATAGAGTAGCATGGAGAACTGCATCGAACCAGTCTCTGGACTGAAGACTGGAACAACAACAACATATAGTCAATTAATAATCATAGTATCCATACTGTTAAATCAATGTTTGAGCATTAGATTTTAAAGGCCCTGTACAAGGCCGACTACAATTACCGTTCATAAAAATAATAGAGAAGGTTGTTTTTGTTGTCAAATGATATTTTATTAAAGCAATGACTCGTACATGCCAAATGCTTGTGGATATGTTATTTTGAATTTCAATAAAACTAACTATTTACTTAATAAGATGTTGCTTTATTCGAAAAGGCTCATCAGTGATGCGTCTGTCTTATGGTCTCCTGAAAAATGAGCTTTTGCTGGGGATTAAAGTTTTTATCAGCTTTTCAGACGACTTCGATTCTACGATATATAAAGGAATCATGTTCGTAACAGAGAATAGTAATATGCATAGGTCCACACTAGCTTGAAACACACCGCTGTCAATTGCTGCAAAGCCAAGAAACTTCAGTGTTTCGCTGTCGTATGTTGTTAACCGGATTAGTGTTAATGGCTCCGCTGTCGATATCTGAATACCCAAGATCGATTTCTTTTTCTTACTTTCCTCGACTGGACCCTGTCTTCTACATCTACATGCATCTACATCTACATGGATACCCCAAAAATCAAACTGAAGTGATTGGCAAAGGATTCACCTAAATATCTTCACATTAATTCTCTATTATTCCAATCTCAAACAGGGCGCAGAAAAAAAGAATCTGTCCGTGTGAGATCTGATTTCCTTCATTCAACGACGTATTTTCGCATTCGGAGGAGAAAGTTTGTGACTGAAATTTCATGAGAATATTCTTCCGCAACAAAAAACACATTTGTTTTAATGATGTCCACCGTAAATCCTGCATCATATCAATGATACTCCCCTCACTATTTCTCGAAAATACAAAATGTGCTGCTCTTTCTGAACTTTCTCGATGTGCTCCATTAATCTATCTAGTGCGGTTCCCACACCGCGCAGCTGTACTCCAACGGAATACAGGCAAGCGCAGTGTAGGTAGTCGCTTTAGTAGATCCGTTGCATCTTCTAAGTGTTCTGCCAATAAGTCGTCGTCTTTGGTTCGCCTTCCCCACAACATTATCGATTCCGTTGAAGTTGTTCGTAATTGTAATTCCAAGGTATTTAGTGGAATTTACGCCCCTTGGATCTGACTGATTTATCGTGTGACTGAAGTTCAATGGATTCCGTATAGCACTCATGTGGGTGACCTAACATTTTTCTTTATTTATGGTCAATTGCCAATTTTCGCCCCGCATAGATAAATTTTGTAAATCGGTTTGCAATTTTTTTTGATCTTCTGATGACTGTCGGTAAAGGACAATATCTTCTGCAAAAAACCTAAGAGGGCTGCTCAGGCTGCCTCCTAAATCGTTTATATAGATAAGAAACAACAGAGGGCCTATAACATTACCTTGGGAACGCCAAAAATCAATTCTGTTCTACTCGGTGACATTCCTTCAGTTACTAGGAAACTATGACCTCTTTGACAGGGAATCACGAATCAAATGGTTCAAATGGCTCTGAGCACTATACGACTCAACTTCTGAGGTCATCAGTCGCCTAGAACTTGGAACTAATTAAACCTAATTAACTTAAGGACATCACACACATCCAAGCCCGAGGCAGGATTCGAACCTGCGACCGTAGCGGTCGCTCGGCTCCAGCATGTAGCGCCTAGAACCGCTCGGCCACTCCGGCCGGCGGGAATCACGTATCCAGTCACATAACTGAGACGGTATTCCATAAGCATGTAGATTAATTGCAAACTGATTTGTGAGTTACAGTGTCAAAAGCCGTCTGGAAATGAAGAAACACGGAACCAATTTGAAATACCTTGTGAGTAGCACTCAACATTTTGCGTGAGTAAAGAGCCAGTTGTGTATCAAGAGCGATGTTTTCTAAATCCGTGTTTACCGTGTCTCATTACACCTCTCTCTCCGAGGATTTCATGAGCTTGGAACACAATATAATTTCCAAAATCCTGCTGCATATCGATGCTAATGATATGGACTGGTAATTTATTGGATTGCTTCTATTGCCTTTCTTGTACACTGCCTTCGGTGTTCCTTCAAACTGTACTTACGGTGATTCATATTGTATCCTTGTGTCTTATTACAAATTGTTAAGGCTCGAAATGTAGACCATAATTGTTAATTTTTTAAGTAAGCACTATTTATGGTCGAAAAGTATTTGTACTCCCGGTCTGGACACAAAATTATAGTAGTACTCAACGTGAAGTCACTAAACAGATAACAATAAACAGCCAACACCCACAGATTGAGATTTTCACTCTGCAGCGGAGTGTGCGCTGATATGAAACTTCCTGGCAGATTAAAACTGTGGCCCGACCGAGACTCGAACTCGGGACCTTTGCCTTTCGCGGGCAAATGCTCTACCATCTGCGCAACCGAAGCACGACTCATGCATGGTCCTCACAGCTTTACTTCTCGCAGTATCTCGTCTCCTACCTTCCAAACTTTACAGAAGCTCTCCTGCGAACGTTGCAGAATAAGCACTCCTGAAATAAACGATATTGCGGAGACATGGCTTAGCCGCAGCCAGGGGTGCGCTGATATGAAACTTCCTGGCAGATTAAAACTGTGTGCCCGACCGAAACTCGAACTCGGGACGTTTCCCTTTCGTGGGCAAGTGCTCTACCATCTGTGCTACCGAAGCACGATTCACGCCCGGTACTCACAGCTTTACTTCTGCCAGTATCTCGTCTCCTACCTACCAAACTTTACAGAAGCTCTCCTGCGAACCTTGCAGAACTAGCACTCCTGGAAGAAAGGATAATGCGGAGACATGGCTTAGCCACAGCCTGGGGGCTAAGCCATGTCTCCGCAATATCCTTTCTTTCAGGAGTGCTAGTTCTGCAAGTTTCGCAGGATAGCTTCTGTAAAGTTTGGAAGGTAGGATACGAGATAGTGGCAGAAGTAAAGCTGTGAGTACCGTGCGTGGGTCGTGCTTCGGTAGCTCAGATGGTAGAGCACTTGCCCGCGAAAGGCAAAGTTCCCGAGTTCGAGTCTCGGTCGGGCACACAATTCTAATCTGCCAGGAAGCCCACACCTAGTTACTCTCGCTGGCAGTTAATTATTTACATAAATCGCTCACACCCTGACGTAGCCACAGACCTACGTATCCTGAGATTGTCAGAACACGATTTCCGAAGGCGGCCCGGTGTTTTTTGTGTAGTAAGTAGTACTCACCTAATTATCAATTAACGAACTCAAAGGAACTTAACAGAAGACAAAGAGTCCCTTAACTTTTTTTAAAATTTAATTTAATTGTTAATCCCTCGTTCGAAATGTTGACTTCGTTAAATAAAGGATTAACGGTCGTGTGCCCAGCTATGCATATCTGATGGAACCCGGGTAGCTGTTAAGAGAACATGACATCTCACAAGGTCAACAGATATATGCTACACCCAGATCACTTCCAGTTCCGCCCACTAAATGTAGTGGGGAATAAGGACATCTCATTGGCTCAGATACTTGTCTTTTTTCTTCTGCCAATTTGTGCCCGAGGGCAGAAGGCCTTAGGAGGTAGGTCCTTTCTGCGGACTTCCCCACTATGTTGTGTCCTGCAGCGACTGAGCTTGTTATTTCTGAATACGTATCTCCACACCGTCTCAAACGCTATAGTGTCACATTGCCTGATTTTAAACAAGTTTTATCAAACTTTGTGGTCGATAATTGCAAACAATAATGAATAAATTAATGTCTAAAACGTAAACACATCTCCTCCCTTTCTACTGGTGACAATTTAATAATGAACTGTTACTAATTCTCTACGTTTCATTGAATCAGTACTCCCAGAAGATAAGTTTACCATGTGAGATTAATACTAATATTGAGTCTGATATGACTGAGGCAGTTACTGCAAGTGAGACCACATGTAGGAATGCATGAAAAGTCTTTTCTGTATGTCTTCTAAATATTGAGAGCAATGTTGAAAACATTAGTTCTGCTTCATATCGAAAACATACATTATACTAACGCCCATACTGGGTTGCAACGTTGAGTTATTTCAATTGTCTCTCATTGTTGATGCAACTGAAAGAGCTGTAAGATCACGTCCTAAACTAAAAAACATTGATTTCATTACTGATCGTACGTAACTGAACGCACAATTCAGGATTTCATCACGTTACCACACTTGGAAATAAAGCAATGAGAAATTTAAACATTCAGAACTGCTGCATTGGTGACAGGGGGGGGGGGGGGGGGGGTGAGGGAATAGGGAGGGAAGATTTGAATAGTTGGGCGGGTATCGTTATGTGGCTAGGCGTTATACCGACCATCGGCGTCGGCATCGAACGCAATACAATTGCGTTCTAACGCGGCCTGATCCTGGTTAATTTGTGCATGGAACACTCGAGTCTAACACCTTGTAAGGACTAGGGTTTTCATGTCCTCTTTATTAAGATTGAAGTGTCAATACTTAGATTCGGGAGAAAACAGCCACCGTCAGAATGAAATGGAACAATGCATCACAGTAGCACATGTAAACTTCGGCTTATGGCGCTCCACAGGCGCAGGTATTAGAATCCACCCACGAGCAAGTCTGCAGAGAAACGCCGCCTGGATAGATAAGTCATGGTACATGATGGAAGCGCCGATGACAAGGTATAAGTAAAACGAGAACCATAACAGGTACTGAAATCGGCTTTTCGGCAGGGCACAGGTTAGATAGCTGCTGGGGGTATTATTCTTTAGCGGAGGAGAGGAGGGGTGGTGGTTTATTGTGTTTTGAAAGGAAAATCTTCTCTCACAAGGATACGATGGTGGAACCTATTATTCGATCGTGGATCTCCCTTCGTAGAGTGGTGGCACACTACCGGTGACCTGTAACTTCAGCAAGAAAATTCGCTGTCCTCCCCTTCCACCTCAAATCCTAACGCAAGGGCATAGTTCCTATACCATAAAGTTATGTAGAACTTGGGACACCACGGACTGTAGCCCCTTGAATATAGCTGGGTCCATCCTCATAAACTGTGGATGATGCTTGAGCGATCTTCAATTTCAATCTTCATCTACATACACTGATCAGCCAGAAGATTTTGACCACCGCCATTATGACCACTCACGGTTCATGTAGTATCAGTGAGCATGCTGTCCGTGTGTGGGGTGTGAAAGGTGCGAGATCTATCCGAGTTTGACCAAGGGCAGATTGTCATGGCCCGGAAGCTAGGCACGAGCATTTCAGAAACTGCACAACTTGTCGGGTTTTCGAGGAGTGCTGAGGTGAGTGTCTTCAACTGGTGGCGACACTAAGGTGATACCACGTCCAGACGTCATGAGGATGATCGGCCACCATCATTACAGATGTCGGACGCCGCAGGCTGGGCGGACTGGTAAAGCAGGACAGGCGGCTCACAGTGGTGGAAATAACATCAGACTCTCATGCTGGGCAGAGTGCTATTGTGTCTGAACACACAGTGTACCGAACAATCCTAACAGCGGGCCTCCACAGACGTGGGCCCATACATGTGTCAGTGTCATCATAACGACGTCGGTAACTACAAAATGAGCACGTAACCATCAGCACGGGACGTTGGCACAGTGGTACAACGTTGCATGGTCTGATGCATCCCGATACCTTCTTCATCATTCCGATGGGAAGACGTGAAACACAGTCTTCCGGGGGAACAGGTCCTTAACATCTATACTGTGAGACGAAGACAAGCTGGGGGCAACTCCATTATGCTCTGGGGAACATTCATGTGGCCTAGCATGGGTCCAGCGGAGCTCCAGCAAGGCACCATGATGGTCAAGGAGTATCGTGCACTGGTTGCTGACCATGTACACTTTTTCATACTGACGGAAGTGGCATTTTTGAACAAGGTATGCAACATGTTAAAAAATGGTTCAAATGGCTCTAAGCACTATGGCACTTAACATCTGAGGCCATCAGTCCCTTAGACTTATAACTACTTAAACCTCACTAACCTAAGGACATCACACACATCCATGCCCGAGGCAGCAGCGCGGGTCCGGATTGAAGCGCCTAGAACCGCTCTGCCACAGCGGCCGGCAATGCACCATCTCCCAAGGCCAGGAGCATAATAGAGTGATTCGAGAAACACAGTGGCGAGTTCCAATTGATGTGCTTGCCGACTCAACTCACCAGATCTGAACCCGATCGAACTCATCTAGGCTGTGTTTGAATGTGGCGTTAGTGGTCACCAACCCCCTCTACGGAATTTCAGGTACTTAGACGCCTAGTATATACTAATGTCGTGCTAACTCTCTCCAGTGACCTAACAAGGTTTGAGGTCTCATTGCTTTCATGCCATGACACGTTGCCACTGTTATCCATGCCAGAGGTGGACATTCCGGCTATTAGGCAGTTAGTCATAATGTTTCGGCTGATCGGTACTAACATGGTGTTTCCGGAAGTATCTATACATATTATAGAAAGTGTTTGTATATATTGCACCATCTATCCTTAAGCCACTTGATCGATTTCAACTGAACACCGAGCGAGGTGGCGCAGTGGTTAGCGCACTGGACTCGCATTCGGGAGGACGACGGTTCAATCCCGTCTCCGGCCATCCTGATTTAGGTTTTCCGTGATTTCCCTAAATCGCTTCAGGCAAATGCCGGGATGGTTCCTTTGAAAGGGCACGGCCGATTTCCTTCCCCACCCTTCCCTCACCCGAGCTTGCGCTCCGTCTCTAATGACCTCGTTGTCGACGGGACGTTAAACACTAATCTCCTCCTCCTCCTCAACTGAACATGAGACACATATCATTTGCTGTGTGGAAAGAACCACTTTGGGAGTAAGAACCACCTACCTCATAAAGGGGTGGGGAGTGTGACTGAAACGGTAGCATAGCTCACGACGCTCAAATAGCCAAAATTTAATTATTCGGTACCTGAGAATGAGAGCACTTATTGGTGGCTTGCAACAAACTTTACACATAATTTCAAAGCTTCACAAAAGAGGTCTCTTACTCACACACCCGCAAAATGATGAAAGATAATGACTTCATGTCTTACTACATTTTCGTTGCTCACTCGATAAACTGCCGAATAAGGCTGAGCTTTCGACTTATTACTTATTTCTAGCAGCTCTATTAGCAACCTATTTTGCAGACTGTTTTTACATGTACTGCTAGATATACTTAAAAAATAATATCTTAGTACAAAGCACAGTTCACTAGATATGACATCATAAAAATTGAGCCACGTGAAAATGAAGCTCCAGGACGAAATTCAATAGAGAGAGAGAAGAACTTCGAGGGAGGATTGGTAAGTGACGCCGAATAATTTTTTCTCCCTCGATATTGAAGCTGGAACGTTGAAACTTCACGACGAGTTTCCGATACAGAGGTTATTTTGTTTTCATGTGCAGCTCCAGCGAGAAAATCCTGAACTTCGAAGCTAAGATGGCGCGCATATAACTGTCATAAATTTGTGAAGAACAGTGAAGTGTTCTTCAATGGATTTGAGAAAAACGGTGTAAACCGAGTGAACTTCACAGTGACATACGTGACGTGTATGGGGACGACTATATGGAACATACCAATGTGTCTACGTGACATACATTTTTCCAAGATCACTGTGTGAACAATAGTGATCCGCTCCAGGCAGCCAGTTACAGCTGCAACTCCACGGTATGTCGGAGCCACTGAGGCAACAACTTGGAACTACCGGCGTGTGCAAATGCGAACCTTATCGTAGCGGTACAACACATCTACAAGTGCCAGTAAATGATGACAAGCTTGGGTAACTTATCATGAATGCCACAGGAGGACATGACATTATGAAAGAAATCGTCATTGGTAATGAGTACCACCACAGACTCGAAATCAAGCAGGTTGCTATAGAGTGGAAACATTTACGTTCCCTAGTACTAAGAATTTCAAAGTGACTCAGTCTCCTGGGAAAGAGCCAGTGACAGTGTTCTGGGATATTCATGGTGAATTAATGGTGGAGTTAGCTGAACACGGGACTACTGTGAATGCCTCAGCCCACATTAAAACATTGGTTAAGGTGTGTCGTGACAAACACCACAACATTAGTGCTGACAGTGTCAAACTTCTTCGTGACAACGCTCGAACTCATGTTGCTGCTGGTCTTCGTGAAAAGATCGCCAGATTTGTGTCGTAGGTGAACCAGCATCCGCCATAAAGTCGGGACCTCACGTTCTGTGACTTTGATCTGTTTGATCCCATGAAGAGATTCCTGGCCATTCAATGCTATACGACAGATGCTGAAGTGAAATCAGCAGCCCGCGGATGGTTATACTCCAAGCAAATGGACCTCTTTTAATAGGGCATGTTAAAACTTGTACCACGATGGGAGAAGTGTTTGAGAACTTTGATGACTAAGTATAAAATTACGTATGAGATTTAAATACATTTGTGACCTTTCTGTTTAGTTATCTGTTAACCAATTCCATAATAAAATTATTGTGTTTTACTTCCTGACCTTCCCTCGTATTTGTGCAAATCTGTATGAAATATGTTAATTATACACTCCTGGAAATGGAAAAAAGAACACATTGACACCGGTGTGTCAGACCCAACATACTTGCTCCGGACACTGCGAGAGGGCTGTACAAGCAATGATCACACGCACGGCGCAGCGGACACACCAGGAATCGCGGTTTTGGCCGTCGAATGGCGCTAGCTGCGCAGCATTTGTGCACCGCCGCCGTCAGTGTCAGCCAGTTTGCCGTGGCATACGGAGCTCCATCGCAGTCTTTAACACTGGTAGCATCCCGCGACAGCGTGGACGTGAACCGTATGTGCAGTTGACGGACTTTGAGCGAGGGCGTATAGTGGGCATGCGGGAGGCCGGGTGGACGTACCGCCGAATTGCTCAACACGTGGGGCGTGAGGTCTCCACAGTACATCGATGTTGTCGCCAGTGGTCGGCGGAAGGTGCACGTGCCCGTCGACCTGGGACCGGACCGCAGCGACGCACGGACGCACTAATACCGTAGGATTCTACGCAGTGCCGTAGGGGACCGCACCGCCACTTCCCAGCAAATTCGGGACACAGTTGCTCCTGGGGTATCGGCGAGGACCATTCGCAACCGTCTCCATGAAGCTGGGCTACGGTCCCGCACACCGTTAGGCCGTCTTCCGCTCACGCCCCAACATCGTGCAGCCCGCCTCCAGTGGTGTCGCGGCAGGCGTGAATGGAGGGACGAATGGAGACGTGTCGTCTTCAGCGATGAGAGTCGCTTCTGCCTTGGTGCCAATGATGGTCGTATGCGTGTTTGGCGCCGTGCAGGTGAGCGCCACAATCAGGACTGCATACGACCGAGGCACACAGGGCCAACACCCGGCATCATGGTGTGGGGAGCGATCTCCTACACTGGCCGTACACCACTGGTGATCGTCGAGGGGACACTGAATAGTGCACGGTACATCCAAACCGTCATCGAACCCATCGTTCTACCATTCCTAGACCGGCAAGGGAACTTGCTGTTCCAACAGGACAATGCACGTCCGCATGTATCCCGTGCCACCCAACGTGCTCTAGAAGGTGTAAGTCAACTACCCTGGCCAGCAATATCTCCGGATCTGTCCCCCATTGAGCATGTTTGGGACTGGATGAAGCGTCGTCTCACGCGGTCTGCACGTCCAGCATGAACGCTGGTCCAACTGAGGCGCCAGGTGGAAATGGCATGGCAAGCCGTTCCACAGGACTACATCCAGCATCTCTACGATCGTCTCCATGGGAGAATAGCAGCCTGCATTGCTGCGAAAGGTGGATATACACTGTACTAGTGCCGACATTGTGCATGCTCTGTTGCCTGTGTCTATGTGCCTGTGGTTCTGTCAGTGTGATCATGTGATGTATCTGACCCCAGGAATGTGTCAATAAAGTTTCCCCTTCCTGGGACAATGAATTCACGGTGTTCTTATTTCAATTTCTAGGAGTGTATGTAGCACGTGTGCGTGCGGGAAAAATCATGGGTAAAAACCTCCTGCTAAACACCTGGATCGATTTCAATGAAACTTGGTAAATGTACTCCTTACTATCTGGAAAGAAATACTGTGGGGGTTAGAAAAAGGAACCTCCTGTCGAGCTGTGGCTGATAATGCGGAGTGACATGATGGACAGAGAGATTTTGGGAGGAAAGAGAAGTACACAGATGTGGGGGAGAAGGGATGGAGAGAGAGAGGGGAGAGGGGAATGGCAGAGAAGGGGAAGATCAGGAGAAAGACAGAGAAAGACAGAGAGAGGGTCGGGAGGAGATGGATTGGGTGAGGAATGAGAAGGAGATGGAAAGAGAGATGGAGAGGATGAAGTGGACAGAGAGAGGGGAAGGAAGATAGAGATAGAGAGAGGCTAGGTGACATGAACAGCGAGTGTGGGAAGGAGGTAAACTGGGAGAGGGGGAGAACGAGATTGAAGGAGACGGGGAGGAGAAGATGGGCAGAGGGAGGAAATAAGGGGACGGAATGAGGGGATGCGCTAATAGAACTGAAATAAATAAATACCTAGGCAACAAAAGAGTCAATATTTTAGAAGGTGGTAGTGTAGACCGTCCGCAGCTCGTGATCTTGCGCTAGCGCTCTCGGTTCCCGCTCACGGGTTCCGGGTTCGATTCCCTGCGGGGTCAGGCATTTTCCCTGCCTCGAGATGACTGGGTGTTGTTGTGTCGCCTTCTTCATTATCATTCCTCCCAATTACGGTCGGAGGAAGGCAATGGCAAACCACCTCCGCTAGGACCTTGCCTAGTGGGCAGTGTGTGTCTCCCACATCGTCCCCTACTCTCCTCGGAGTATGGGACGTAATCATCATCAGTGTAGACCACTTTCAGAATAAACTTCCCATTTAATGTGTGTATAGTTTCTATTGGTTAGGGTGATAAAGCTTTCAGAATGTAACAGAAATACTCACAGAAGGTGTAGAGTTGAGGGAAAGGCATATAAATAAGTTGAAAGCTAATTTTCATAAGTTACACTTCAACGAATTTTTTAATTAACGTGACAACACGAGTTTTATAGGGCAGCACTATTCATAATCCGAACCAACAATCTGTCTCTAGCGTTTTCTTTCCCGATAAAGAATTTTTCTTTCAACGAGTCTCACAGGAAAATCTAAAAGCGTAAGGTCTGAGGACCTTAGTGGCCATAAGAACTTGACCATTTCCGCTGAACCATCTTCTATTGAATATTAGGTTTAGTCGTTGTCTGACCTGACCGCAACAATTTACATAGCCCCAGTCATGCTGGAAGAATGTGGCCATCCAAGTAATCAAAGGAATCTCTTCCAATAGTGCTGTAATAATGGCTTCAAGGAAGTCTCGATAAGGGGGCACCGGATGACATGCTTAATGGGTATATACGTTTATTAATGCAAACGTAAGCACAATTTCCGAAGTAGAGTTTCAAGATAAGAATGAAGCGTTCCAACTGGAGTGCCTACACGTTATATGAAACAGTTTACTGAAAATACTGCATTTCGAATTAATTTAAACAACCGCGTTCTAAAATACCTACTATTCCTGCTGAAACACCCAGTGTATGCTAGATGCTTCTGCACAGTGTAACTCGGAGGGTACGTCGTACCAATATTATGGATATACCATTCTACTTTATACGTGCACTGAACGAGGAGAAGTTATAATACTATTTGTTTGTAGTTCATTTATATTTTTATAATGTTTGGCTTTAAAATATTCGTTTATTGGTACTATATTTTCTGTATATGCAAAGTAAAGTGAGCTATACTGGAGGTTGAAGTTCTTTGCAGTGTATGTGAGTAACATATGTAAAATAATATGTAAATAGTTTATTACGTCAAATATTATTCTGATGACATTTCTTATTTAAAATGTTTGTGTGTATAAACTGTTCATATTGATGTAAATTTGACAATTGTAAGAAATGGTCATGCTAAGGAACAGTATAAGAAATAGGTGTTACGTATAAGCCAATACGCTTTTGTTGGAAACGGAAGTGGCTCTGGGGAGAGGAAAAGGTGGCAAGTGAGAACTGGCGTGCTACCTAGAGCAAGCGCGGGAAGTAAGTCACACAGTCTGTAGGACGCACTGATCGAGGCAACACCCTTGTGGAGCAGGAGAAGCTTTGCCTCCAAATTTGGACAAAATTGCCTCGGATGAGGACTGCAAACGGCTTACGGCATAGCTGCTTGGGCTGCTGTATATAAAATTGAACGACGTGAAGAAGAGAAATTGAGCCCATGCAGCAATGTATTTGCAGGCCGTACTTTGGGTAGTGCAGCCGTCATAATTGCTCACCACACCCAAGTCTACAGAGACCAAGCAAGATTTTTAGGTATTTTACTTTTGTACCGCGTGAACCATTAATTTAAACTTTTTTATTAGTGAACAATCATTCTTGAACTGTAATGAAACTGGTGTGCCCTTTTATTTCATCTTAATCAAACACGTATATAGGGTTCCTTCCTGGTGTTTGGTTGATCCGAGTATTTAGTTTTACAGACTTATGAAGAGCCAAGTTAATATAACGAGGCACCATTTAAAAAGTTGTCTTAGTTGTTTTACTGAAAGGCGTAATGAGAATTTTAGTTACAGTATGCGAACTAAAATCCAAATGATGTTCGGGTTCACATGCGGTTCCTTTTCGTCGAAATGTCTTGGCTCAAACTCGTCTAGGGCTTGAACAGCACGAGTCGCATTACACGCGCTTATGACCCTTTAGTGAAATTTTCTTGCTTTGAGAAATACAAAGGTAATATAACATATATCAACTGTAATAATTATATCGGGAGCTAAAATAACGACCCATAAATGTTGTAGGACACACAGTTGCGATTTGGTTAGAATGACGTTTAGTCAGGAAGCAAACTAATAGCGAAAATGGTCATATTTAGAGTTACTATTACACTCGAGTGCATATCTACTTGACACAGTTGGATCATTCACAATCTCATTGCGAAACACAAGTCCAATACTCCACCTCGATATTTACAAAAAAGTTACGAGTTCACACCTGGCGAGCGGCTGCTCACCGCTCAGGGATTAAGTCCCGCCATACCACATAACGCGAAATTTTCTAAGCCATTTCACTTCCCAGCTGCATAAAGACTGACTGTCCGCTTATGCGTCCAAATCTGAAACGTCCCCTTTGGTGTCTCCAGCCGAACTGTCCACTTTTGCGTCTGCACTGGCACTGTTCCTCTACCCGTCCCCGGCCGCGTTTCCCGCGCGGCGAATATCCTCGCTCAACTGACTAGGGCAGTTCCCTTTCCTGAAGCTGTCCATCTGATTGGCTACAGCTTACTCTACATTATTTTATGTTTTAACATATTTAAATAATCAAAGGTTTACCACTTTCACGTTTTAAACAAAGTAACAATATATCCATTACATAGCAAACATCAAATTATTCTACATAAAACCAATACAATTTCCTTCTTAACTATGAATGTCACGGCCAGCAGCCTTGCACCAATGTGCTTTCTGATAAATAAATAAAGAATAAAAGTAAGGACTATGGACTAAACTTTACAACAGATATTCTATTACCTAATGATTAAATAAGGTGTCATGCTGTCATCGTTCAGTGCGTTTCGTGTGGAGGAAATGATGATCTGATGCTTAACTGAAAATACTGATAACTTAAATTTAATATATCTTTTAAACAAATAAAGATACAATTTTGATTTTTACCTCAGTTGTCATTTTAATGATGCGCTTCTATAAGAAATGTCGATCGTTGAGATCGACTAAAACGTCCAGATTTTAGCATTCAGGTCTTAGTTACAGAACTTGTGAATTTCACTTTTACAGTAAATCCTAAGCTATTACAGATATGATTCATATTCAAGTTTCATTGGTATCACCATGAAAATTTATGGAGGATGGAAGATTAAAATTACTGTTGTTTCATTCCATGCACTACTACAGAACTATATAGCTTTCATAAATGTTTCCCTTTATGGCCGATCTTAGGTCCGCCGTACTTAACACTGCTACGTCTCCTTGGCCACAAACGCCTTCTACTGGGTTTCTGTATGACTTAGGTTCTCGTCTGTCTCACTCGCACGCTACAGCACAATAGACACCTGTGAGTTTCCCCATTTTGTGGCGAATCTGCGCTCTTTGTGGCAAACAGTCCTGGACGACAGGGTTCATTTCACATTATCTGAATGCTCACTCTTCCGGCCATCTACTTAAAGGAGAGCGAAACGCACGTTAACTAATAACTAACAAGACGTCCTTGCTTTAGTACATTGCAGAGAAATAAAAGTCAAACTATTCTTATTTTAAAAGTTTTCTTACCTATTGCAAAGTGCTATAGTAAAGATTTGCTTACGGAAAATTCAGTCTGAGTGAAGCTAAGTTATTAGACTGTGTTGAATGACTATACACAGTTGTTCAAAGAGTAATAGCTTTTGAAAGTAAATTCCAGTAACAAGAAAGAGGTTTACTTCAAGTGGAATGTTCAATACAAACAGTGTGTGCTTTAGTATCTAAGTATTTTGATATTTATGTTAGTTATGTAAAGTGCTTTTCTGAAGGTACCCCGTGATCAGTTTTTTTAGCTTCCTTGAAGTTACCCATTGGGCTTTTTCTCTTTTAAAAACGTAATGTATAAGGGTGTAGCAGTCAAAAAATTCCAGTGTCAGCACCAACGTTATTTACGTGCTTTAACATTTATTTGAAGAAACCACATAAACGGCAGCAAGAAAGCAGCAAAATTCATACTTCTGCTTTTCCAATATTTCACTGTTTCGTTGCCGGCATAGGCTGGCGACCGTAAGTACATATTCTAAACCGCCAAATGAACTTGGAACTGAGTTTTCCTAGCTTAAGTATAAAACTATTCATACTGCGTTTCTTTCTAACCGATGGGTAAATTCTTAGGGAAAGAACTGAATACTCTGATTTACTTGTCGATTAGAGACAAAAAGCGGTCCAATGCCGTAAAAAGGGTAACTGTTGATTAGCTTTACCTATTAACAGGACTATCCTCCCATAGTGTACTTTATTTGGCATCTAAACTAAATTTAGTAAGAGGGCTATACATGGAAACATAGAGGCCGGGTTTTCTGTTATTTAGGTAAAAGCATACTAAATTACAACAGAAGTGGTAGGATCATAAAGTGACTGTCTACATCTCCCGTTACGTTCCCAAACCTCTCGCACCATATCTTCATTATCCCTACGCGAGGTAAACGACGGTGGCAGAAAAATGGTCGCTCAGTATGTTTCGAATACTGGTTCACTGAGATTACCCTATACAGTTTTACGAGATCTACGTTGTCTTTCTTTCACAGATTTCGATTTCCATTCTCCGAGCATTTGTCTTACATTCTCGTATGAGCTATGCTGACCTGTGCCGTACCTAGTAGCGCATATATCAACTAAAATTATACACTGCAAGTATCCGTCCACTTAGCTGAGTGATCAACATATGTGACTGCCATTAAACGGGCCTGGGTTTGATTCCCGGCTACACTGGAAATTTGCACCACTCGGGGACTGCGAGTTGTCTTTCATTCATCATCGATATGTAAGTCACCCATTGTGGCGTCAAGTGGAAAGACCTGCAACTCGACTGCCTAACTGCACCAAGCGGAGGCTCACGGCCATGAATGACATAAGATCATCATCGTCATCATTGAAATTATACAGAGAAGAACAACACGAATGGCGGAGCTTTGTTTGCTCTATAGGAGAGTGTCACAGACATGTTGACGAAACTGAACTGGAAGACTCTTACAGATATACCTAAACTATCCGAAAAAATTCCAGTTTCAAAGTTTCAAGGACTAGCTTTAAAATATGCTTCTGTGAAAATACTACAACCCCCTACATATCGCTCCCTTAAGGATCATGACCAGATTAGATTTGTTAGAGCACGCAAGGAGACATTTAAGTAGTTATTCTTGCCGCGCTCCATACCTGAATTAAATGTGGAAAAACGCGTTGTAGAACATCAACATAAGGCATGACGTTTTTATTTCTTAATTATTTAGTATTATCTCTATTAGTAACACTCTTTGCAGACTGAGTATCTACATATATCGCTGAATGTACCTGAAAATTTATGTCATTATGCGATAGATATTTCAGGAGCTATGACGTCATAAACAACGAGATTCGTGAAAAACTAGCTTTCTCTTAACATGGAGCGCAAATTACCCATACCACAGTCATACAGTGTTCTGAACACTTAACGACTTTCAGCAAACTTGAAACATAAGTTCAAACCTGTTGCAAACTTTTACTCGCTTACACGATTACTGTTAAATATTAACACATTAATTCATTTGTAAAGTAATCAGACGCTCGAAGCTTTTTTTCAATTCCTTTTTTGAGAATTATATCCCACGATACGGATAGCCGTACTGTAGGTGCAACCATGACGGAGGGATATCTGTTGAGAGGCCAGAGAAACGCATGGTTCCTGTAGAGGGATACTGCCTATAGGAAAATTAAAGAGACCTTCGCAGGAAAGGGTATCACCTACATGAATATCAAGAGCTCAGATGGAAAACCAGTCCCAAGCAAAGAAGGGAAAGCAGACGGTGGAAGGAAAATACTGGGTGGTCCGTTGATAGTGACCAGGCCAAATATCTCACGAAATAAGCATCAAACGAAAAAACTACAAACAACGAAACTTGTCTAGATTGAAGGAGGAAACCAGGTGAAGCTACGGTTGGCCCGCTAGATGGCGCTGCCATAGGTCTATCGGATATCAACTGCGATTTTTTGAATAGGAACCCCCATTATTTATTACATATTCGTGTAGTACGTAAAGAAATATGAATGCTTTTGTTGCACCACTTTTTTCGCTTTGTGATAAATGGGCCTGCAATAGTCACCAACGTCTAAGTACGTGGTATCACGTAACAACCCGCCAGTGCGGACGGTATTTGCTTCGTAATACAGTACCCATGTTAAAATGGACCGTTTACCAATTGCGGAAAAGGTCGCTATCGTGTTAATGTATGGCTGTTGTGATCAAAATGCCCAACTGGCGTGTGCTATGTATGCTGCTCGGTATCCTGGACGACATTATCCAAGTGTCCAGACCGTTCGCCGGATTGTTACGTTATTTAAGGAAACAGGAAGTGTTCAGCCGCATGTGAAACGTCCACCACGACCTGCAACAAATGATGATGCCCAAGTAGGTGATTTAGCTGCTGTCGTGGCTAATCCGCACATCTGTAGCAGACAAATTGCTCGAGAATCGGGAATCTCAAAAACGTCGTTGTTGAGAATGCAACATCAACATCGATTGCACCCGTACCATATTTCTATCCACCGGGAATTGCATGGCGACGATTTTGAACGTTGTGTACAGTTCTGCCACTGGGCACAAGAGACATTACGCGACGATTACAGATGTTTTGCACTCGTTCTATTTAGCGACGAAGCGTCATTCACCAAGAGCGGTAACGTAAATCGGGATAATATGCAGTACTGGGCAACGGAAAATCCACGATGGCTGCGACAAGAGGAACATCAGTGACCTTGGCGGGTTAATGTATGGTGCGGCATTGTGGGAGTAAAGATAATTGGCCCCCATTTTATCGATTGCAATCTAGATGGTGCAATGTATACTGATTTCCTACGTAATGTTCTACCGAAGTTACTACAAGATAATTCACTGCATGACAGAATGGCGATGTACTTCCAGGTTGATGAATGTCCGGCACATAGCTCGCGTGCGGTTGAAGCGGTATTGAATAGCGTATTTCATGACAGGTGGATTGGTTGTCGAAGCACCATACCATGGCCCGCACTTTCACCGGATCTGACGTCCCCGGATTTCTTTCTGTGGGGAAAGTTGAATGATATTTGCTATCGTGATCCACCGACAACGCCTGACAACATGCGTCAGAACATTGTCAATGCATGTGCAAACATTACGGAAGGCTAACTACTCGCAATGATGTTGACGGACATCATTTTGAGCATTTATTGCATGAATGTGGTATTTACAGGTAATCACGCTGTAGAAGCATGTGTTCTCAAAAATGGAAAGTTCACAAAGGTACATCTATCACATTGGATCAACCGCAATAAAATGTTCAAAAGTACCAACGCTCTGTACTTTAATTTAAAAAACCTACCTGGTACCAACTGTTCGTCTAAAATTGTGAGCCATATGTTTGTGACTATTACAGCGTCGTCTATCACAAATCCAAAAATGCGGTCCAACTAAAACATCCATATTTATTTACGTACTACATGAATATGTAATAAAAAATAAGGTTTCCTGTTTTTTAAAGAAACGCAGTTGATATCCATTTCATCTATGGCAGTGTCATCTAGCGGGCCAACCATAGCGCCCTCTGGTTTCCCCTTTCAAGATATACAAGTTTCGTTCTTTGTAGTTTTATCGTTTGACGCTTATTTCGTGAGATATTTGGCCCGGTCACGATCAATGGACCACCCTGTATAGAGGATCTATACAAGAGCGATGAACTTGAGGGCAATATTAGGGAAACAGAAGAGGACGGGGATGAAGATGAAATGGGAGATATGATACTACGTGAAGAAGTCAAACAAAAAGACCCATGAGTAGAAAACAAACCATTAGATATACTGATAGCCTTGGGAGACCCAGCCATGACGAAACTCTACAATCTGGTCAGCAAGATGTGTGAGACAGGGGAAATACCCTCAGACTTCAAGAAGAATATAATAATTCCTATCCCAAAAAAGGGTGTATGGGCAGGAGTGCAAATTATCGAACTATCAGCTTAATCAGTCAGTCATGGCTCCAAAATACTAACACGAATTCTTTAAAGACGAATGGAAAAACAGGTAGTAGCCGACCCCGGGGAAGATCAGTATGGAGACAAATGTTGATGGTGTTAGGGCAGCAACCAATTTACTTTCAGTTCCTTTATTCAAAAGGTACCGTTACCGGTTTCGAATCGTTGTTATTCATCCTCAGACGGTTTACACGCTTTCTTTATGACATGTACTGTGTTTTTTTACGAATGAATTGTCCTAAAATATAAATAATACATTATTATAAACATGTCACACACAGATGGTTACGTTACAGATTTCGTTGCATGTGACTTAAGTGAAACGTAGGTTTGGAGTGTTTGTTTTCATAACATTAGTCCAACAGATGTGAATGCATTCTCTCTGCATTTTTATTGTTGCACACGCAAATTTTTCTCACTCATCACTTTATATTTGTCACTGAGAAGATTTCTACCACGCACCACATGTTTTGATACATACAAAGAGTTTACAAAGATATGAGCATCACAGATGCTAGATATATAGTAACAATTGCCAATGATGTCCTATGTTTGGAAAGGATCATATATTCATTTACGCAACTGTAATGCCTTTTACACTAGTACAGAGACGTTGAATTTTTTAGTTGATATTGTTACATTAATTATAAAGTTTTTTCATATATATATATATATATATATATATATATATAGTACCGTGTAAGTAAAAAAGTATATTATTTAATTACATTTAGCATCATGAGAAATATAGTAACACATAAATTTGCTACTTGATCTGCAGATAGACGTACTAATATTATTTGCTTTTGAGGTCAACGAAGGGTACAATTGACAGAGCACTTGAAGAAGCTGTACTAGCTTTTACGCTTATAATTCCTCATGGTAACACGAGACGTACTACAAGTAATGTGGGTTTAGCCAAACGAGTGTCATTCGTATCTTGCATCATCAACCAATTCTCCTTTAGGATCTGTCACTGTCACTAACTCTGAAGACGTGACTTCGAACGTGACAAAGAATTTTGTTGGTTAGCTCTCTCCACCTGGGACGCGACCTTACGTTTTTTCCAACATGGTGCTCCATATCGACGAAGCAACGTTTACAAACACTGGTAATGTCAATTTCGGTAAAATGCTCGATAGCTAGCAGCTGGCTTCATGAGATTCGACACCAGTGACCGTGGAGCTCAAATGTATGTTGTGTCATCATACGAAATTCCATTGTGTAACCTTACTTCATCCCAGTAGTGGTGCTAAAGGAAAATATGTATGCACACTTTCTTACAAACTTTCTACCCGCTCTTCTAGAGGAAGTACTACTAGATTAGCGAGAGTGCATGTGGTTCTAACACGACGACTGCCCAATATGCTCTTCGTGTGATGGAGCTGAAGTACTGAACGAAAAGTTTCCTAACCGGTGGACAGAATGGAATACTGCTCAACAACGGCCAACAAGGTCCCCTGATTTGATTTCTTTATTTCATTGTATAGGTAAAACTGAAAGACACAGTATATCATGAAGCTCCAACTACGTCAGACTACATTCGCAGTCAACCGCCATAGCATGCAACGGCATATCATACAGTGTAATTACATCTGTTCGTCTATCTCTCAGACGGTGATTACAAATTTGCCTTGTAGTCGATGGTAAACAATTTGAGCACATGCTTAAGTAAAGCATAAAACTATAATTCGTTAAAAAATATTTGTCTTTTGGGTGACATGTCACTAGTCATTTTGAATGAAATATTTGGCTTACTTTAAGTGTATACACTATAATTACAATTTTGAGTATTATAGACACATTTGTGCGACAGGCCTTGTTCTACCTTTAAGAAGCATTCAGGTGTCTCCAGGCAAAGATTGGCCAGGTATTATTTTTGATTTTTGAAAATCTAGGAACGTTATTACAGTGGTTTCTTTTTTCCGTTAAGAGAGCTGTTATTGAAATATGACCGACTGGCGTTAATGTTTCGTCTTTGACAAGCGAGCAACAACACGGTTGATTTACTCGTAAACGAACAACTGCCAGACGTAACTTTAGATATTTCCACATAAACCTGGAAACGTACAGATATGTGAAATAGTAGTCATAGGCCTCATCTGATGCGCCAGAACCTAGCATGTGCCGTAGTTCCGGATACAAAAATCGTAGCTCATCCGATATTTGTCGTATAGCAAATGAGTGATCTTAGCAGCGTAAGCCTGAGTTGCTGCATATAACCATGTAGCCAGGGATGAGAGCTCTGCTGGTGGTGTTTAGAACAGTGTAAAAGTAGACTCTGGCCGCACTGCCTTCCAGTTTCTGTAAATTTCTCGGATTTTTTTGCGAAAGCCTTCAACGTCGTCACTGACTATGCAATATCACCGTAATTGTCTTTCCCAGAGGCATGGAGTGGAGTTATGGAATGTACACCGTTCCATAAAGAAACATAACTACTTCAGTGTCTTGATCGGATGAGAGTTACAATTCTTCCCCACACATTAATGTGTGAGTGCCTTAGCGCAACATCAATTGTCGAAAGATTCGTTTCGATATCTGGATAATCACAAAATACACTGGGTCTTACGTCTTACGTGACACTCTTTGTTGTACAGGCAAACATTAATAAAGCGAAGAAACTGTAGGGACGGATTCCTAACTAAAAATGGAGGAAAAATGTTCTTGTAAACATGTGAGCAGAAATGGACGTGCACGACAACAAATCTTCCTGAAACTTAGTACAGAGCTTCATCGCATGAACGTCGCAACAGGTGCTCAAATTGGCCTTCATGGGGTTGCAGGTGATCGAGATAGTAGCGGCTGCTATGCAGCATACACACAATCGTACCTTGGCAGGCCACTTGCCTAGTCGTTGTTCTAGGGTTCGCGTTATTCACACATCCTACAACACCCAAGGAACACACGGCACGTGATCAGAGGAACTATTGTTCTTCAGCGTCATCTATCGTGGTAGCGATGCGTTTCTGGAGATATGTTCATAGGACCTTTTATTCTCCATTTTGAGTCGGGAATCCGTTCCAGCAGTTTGTCGGTTTTATTATGTTCACCTCCTATATTACATTTGCTGTCTCTCCTGTGAATCTTCAGGCAGATATTTGAAATTTGGGTTTGGCACTTTGAAGCTGAGTCAGTCCTAATAACTACTGACCATAACTTTTTGTAACGGTGCTGCATGGTAGGCTGTGCCGAGAAATAACTATAAGAAAAAAAGTAATCCTGAAATTAGTCTGTCAGGACGTTGCGTTTACCGTAAAACTTTCTCATAGGTTTTGAAATGTTTTGTGATGTGGTAGGGGTCTGTGAGGGTAATTGTTTTGGTATAGCCGTGCTGCCTCTCGACCATTTTCATCTGCTTGGCGGTAGATAAACACCATTCTGGCTTGTTCACGACATGAATAACAGGATGGTATTTATGTCGGGAACTAGGCAACATGGTGTACGGCCAGGCAGATGGAAATGGTCGAGAGGCACCACGGCTATACCAAAAGCAGTACCCTCACAGACACCAACCACATCACACAACATATCAAACCGTTTTAGTACGTTTTACAGTAAACGCAATGGCCTGAAAGGCTAAATTCAGAATTTTTTTCTTGACACTTATTTCTGAGCACAACCTACCCTGCAGCACCGTTACAAGTTTTTCACACTGTTTCTGACCATACATATACACGGCGCTGATTGAACTTGGCCATTATATACGGCGCTGATTGATTTTGCCCATCACTAAAGTTACGATGCACAACATAAAGCAGGGTTCGTACGGAAGCATATAGACAATCGTTTTTCTCTCGCTCTGTTTGCGAGTGGAACTGGACAAGAAATGACTGGTAGTGGTAGAAGATACCTTCCGCCACGCATCGGATGCTGACTTTGGAGTATGTATGTATGTGCAGATATAGATAGATGTAAATGGGGTAACAGTGAGTAGATTCTGGAAATCCGTGGAGAATATGTCAACGAGTACTTCATTTGTAGGGTACCTCAACGCTAGGAAAGACAGCCTCATGAAGATTACACAGGCCAACGATGGAAAAACCTTATTCTTACGTTTTTTATGGTGGGAAATCCAAATACGATACTTCAAAAACTGTATCACCCACCATTTAATCACATGAACCAGCTAATGATGAATTACATTATAATACAGAACGTCTAGAGCCCAGATTGCTTACTGAGACCAAGGTTAAAGATTTGGTTAGGGATCTGGGCTTAACGAAACAAAAAGCTGAATTTCTTGGCTCTAGATTAAAAAAAAAGGACTTATTGGCAGTTGGGAAAAGCATATACATGCATAGAAAGAGAGAGCAGCAATTTTCCAAGTATTTTCAACACGAAGATGATTTAGTGTACTGCTGAGACATTTCCAGTCTGATGAATGAGTTTGGTACTGAATAACGAACGGAAGACTGGAGGCTGTTTATTGACAGGCTGCGACATCGTCACGAATAAAACAATGACACTTATACAGAATAAATTTCTTATAATTTACGTCTATGGTCACAAACTTTTTGTTCCCAGAATACTGGTTTCGGTCTATCATGACCATAAATACACTCACTGATGGTCTACAGCTTAAAAACAATAAATAGACAATAATGAAAAGTACTACTGACATATATATATATATATATATATATATATATATATATATATATATATGCATTAGTGAGCTTTAAGTATGAAGAGGCATACCTGCGTTTTATAAAAAGAGTGTCCTAATGTACTGCAGATATAGTGGCATCGTCAAATGTTAAATGCAAATACATTTATATATATTTGACGATGCTGGTGCTGATTTTGCTTTTAAGAAATCTCAAGATGGTTATTATAGAGCGAAACCGGTAATCTGTGAACAAAAATTAGTGACCATAGACGTAAAATAAGGAAAATTTTTGCTCTTTATCGATTAATCAAAAACTAGTTTAAAGGCTGTTTTATTACACAGTGGTAGCATGCATGCATCTATACCTGCTGGACATTCTTCGCATATGAAAGAAAGCTATAAAAACCTAGAAATAGTGCTAAATAAAATAGGCTTTTCTGGTCACGGTTGGATGGTCTGTAGCGATCTAAATGTAACATGTACGCTCCTTGGTCAGCAAGGTGTATTTACCAAATTTCCGTGTTTGTTGTGCGAATGGGATAGTAGGGCAAGGGATCCACACTGTTGCAGAAAGAACTGACTTGTAAGGGAGTCTTTAAAACCTGCTGAGAGAAACATTCTACGCAAAAACCTTGTAGATCCAAAAAACGTACTCCTACCACCTCTACATATAAATGTAGGCCTAATGAAACAGTTTGTAGAGGCTTTGCCTAAAAATGGACCATGTCTTAAGTATCTCCTCAAAAGTTTTCAGACCTTTCAGAAGCTAATCTAAAAGAAGGCGTCTTTCTCGGACCTGAAATTAGGAAATTGATGTTTGATGTTAACGCTGAATCCACAATGGCCTTAAATGAGAAAGGAGCAAGTGTATCATTCAAGCAAATCGTTACAAAGTTCTTAGGGCCCGAAAATGACCAAGAATATGTTTCTATTATAGCTACAATGTTAAAGAAGTTTAAAACTTTAGGATGTTTAATGAGCCCAAAACTTCAGTTTTTGAACAGTCAACTTGATAACTTCCCAGGCAACATGGGAGATGTTTGTGAGAAGCAAGGAGAGCGTTTTCACCAGGACGATAAACTGATGGAATAACACTACCTAGGCCGCTAGAACACCAACATAATGGGGGCTACTGTTTGTCACTTTATCGAGAAGTTCAGCGATCGACTCACAGTAGAAAAAGCTACACACGAGACTTCAAAGAAAAACGAGAAGGAAATTAAAAAGCAATTCCAGCTGACAAGTGAAACCTCAATTAACACACGTCACTGTTTCAAGTAGCTTACTGTAAATACAAACCATGCTTACGTTGTAACAAAGCGTTTCATTAATTTCCTCCTTTACTGTATAGCTCAGGATTTTTGTACCATATAGTAAAAAGCCTATTGCTCGAAAACTATGAGTGATACAAAAAAACTGAGGCAAGATTTGGATTCAATTCATAAAAATGTGTAGAAATCAATTATCAAAGTAAATGAAATTATTAAAAAAAATTTTCGTTGGCCTGTGTTATTCATCTGGGGCAGAAGTTCACAGCCTTGCTATTACTACGGGCCGCAAACCCTACACTGACTAGGTAAGGACCGAATAAAGAGAAAGAAAGTGAGAGAAACAAGAACACACGAACCACTCGAAACGAATCGATATCATTCCCTGCAAGTCCATGTGCAACTCGTTTCAACGTACGCTGTTGCGCAAGGTGCAAAATAACGCGCCATGAAACTGACACAGCTCAAAAGACTTAAAGATCTACAGGGGCTCGGCCTGGAGTTTTCGGGAGGGAATGAAAGAAGAGATCAATATCGGCTCTCATGCTACCCGACGTCTATGTTCCTCTGATTTAGAGAAGCCGGTGTTATCGGTGACGGAGCTTAGTAGTGAAAGGAAACATGAAGAAGCAGAATTTAGCTACAGTTTTCTTTTCGTGAGATGTGGATTCACACTCTGTAAAAAATTGCGGGAAATCTGGCAGTGAAACAGATTTTTCGCCCTTCGAGTGAAAACGCGACGGTGCTGTATGTTTCTTTACCAGCGAAAGGTTTGTGAGCCTGTCGATGAGAGCAACACTGTACAGGGTAGTTATGAAGGAATAGCATGTTATTTATTTATGTAGACAGGATCATTTATGTTCGTAGATAGTGTATATTACTTTCCTGTCCCACCAAGAAATGCTTACCGAATAGGTCATAGACAGACTGATAGAATATTGAACCTCGGGTAGACTTAAAATACATAGTCCTTCTTCCATTTTTCTTGAGCAGGCTACTGATTTTTTTTCTACCAAAGAACGAAATACTACGTCTGTTACAAATAATTAATAATTCAAATAAATTATTTATTTAATCAGATAATTCTGAACACAGATAGATGGGGATAAATGAAACAGCCGGGCGCCGCATTACCAGGAAGCAGGACGACTGGGGAGGTCCGCTTTAGAGCAACAGCAGGGAGCAGTCGGCGGTGTCGCTACCTCCTTCGCGTCGCTACTGCGCTGGTACCACCAGCCCCGATTGAGACGTAGTCATCACCCTTGGGGACATCAGAGACGCGAACGACGACGCTGACTGCTGATAACCTCTGGATATGATGAATCTTAGACACGAACGAACGTCACGCTGTACATAGAAACATCATCAGTTTCATATACGAAGCGGCTACTCAGATATCACATTACTTGTAGGGTTGTAGTCCAGAATGATAAATCCACTCTGGTCTCTTACGGGAGCAATTAGTGTAGTAATGTGAGAGGCGAGTATTGACAGAGGAGTACGGAGTATTAACAGTTATTCATATCTTGTGTAGTTTTTGATTCCGAATCAACTATAAAGTGTGTGTCGTAAACATTAAAATCGTGGGTAAAAACTTTGCATTTCATTGGGCTCTTCTGCGCCATAACAGCAGAACGCTTCTTGGAAAAGAGTGGAGAAGGCTATCTCATTCACGCGATGCCAACAGGGGAAAACTTTGATAAATGATTTACATAGTACGAGGCGAGTGTGCTTCCGGAAGCAAAATAATTAGAGTATGTAGAGAACTGAGTCATGTATGCATTGTCTTGTGTCTAGCGACAAACAGACGAGAACCTTTGGATGGAAAATGATAAAGGACAGAATGTGGGCCACATTACTGACAGTACTGTTGTAACGTGAATGGCAACGATGTGAAAAGGGATGCGCGTAGCTGTTGCCCTGTGTGGATATTAACTTACTTGCTTACTTTGTTGAATTATATGAGGAAGTTGCGAGCTTTTAATGTCTGCACCAGGCAAGGGAGTGCAGGCAACCCAAATACTGAAAAATAGCTAGGAAAACAAACCAAGATATATAGTCATTAGCGGACGTTTTTTCTGAATCAAGCAGTACAGTAGCAAAAGGAGACACTTGTGTTATTAAGCAACATATTATGACGCAGGGGCTAAAGAGAATGTTACTTACTTGCCCAGTGGAATATTCTGTACCATAACGAATTCCGATGGAAATGGACAATACAGAACATTCACCAAACTCATTTACTGAATAACTGGGTGTAAAAAGACGTTGCCATAACATAACTTTGTCATTTGTCAGCAGTATCTGCAGTGCGACAAGCAGATAAATCTTCATATTCAGTTGTCCTGTAGTTTTTATGTCATTGTATAAACAGTATTCGAGACTCGTTAGTAAAGTTACAAATATTTAATGAAAGTTGCTTTCACACTGTGTGATCTGATCTGCGAATGTGACAAAGCTAAAACACATTTACTCGAAGCAATTTTCGATAAAATCAAGAAGCGTGGCGTTTTTGAGTGTGTAATATTGTTTAGCGTTCAACATGGCTTTTTTGGACATTTTTTGGTTGATATTAAATGACCGGACATCACACTATTTTTTATGATGTTGTTATTCAATTTATTATGCAGCACTATGTAGCAACTAAGTATGTTATACGGAACCGTATCAGAAAAATATATGCCACAAATATGATAAAAGATTTACAAAGCAAAGATTCATACTGAGTAACTGGAGCCTAACGATACTGAATGTTTTACGCGAACTACTATTACAACACATGAGGAACACAGGATGTAAGTTGATCTCCAGCGAAATGTATAGTCGATCACCAACACAGGATGAGTATCATACTAAGAGGAAACGTCTGACATAAATGTTCCATGGCTTCAGACATTTCCAGGGGTATAAACGTGTGTATGGTTAAATTACCGAATTTGAAACCAGGCAATATAATAAGAAATTCAGTGCAAGTTATTATTAAATTTGATCTCAAGATACAGTAGAACTATATGATAATATGATTTTGTTAACACAACGTACTTTCCTGTATATTATTATATATAACCGCAGATACAGCTACGAAACCAAGTTCCATCCATCTGATACAGAAGACTGAATTAAGTACTTACACTAGCTTCATTATGCGTAAAGGACTTTTAAAAATTAGTCTCATTACCATCGCTATGATGCTCATGGTTAATATACAACGTATGAGTTGCTTAATTTTTGTAGCCCCACTATTTTTTACATTCATGACGCACAGGTTCATCATCGGACACTATATTTCGTCTAATGGATATATAAATATGAACACCGAAGCAGTTCTCAGAGTAATATTAAGTGATATCTTTATCATGGGAATGAAACAAAAATGACTGGAACTGTTCAACATCTGCTCCCAGAGAGAGAGAAAGCCATATCATTCAGTGGAGAACAGATAATTTAGACAAAATCATATATGATTTACAATCATCATCAAATCGTGGCACATAACAATAATTTAGCTGTATCATAGAACATGCAAACTATACTAATTGGTGTGGGATAACATGTAAAGGAAAACATCACAGCATTAACTATGCGTTATTACACTGTATACAGTCGAGCGAGGTGGCGCAGGTGTTAGCACACTGGAGTCGAGAGGACGACGGTTCAATCCCGGGACCAACCATCCTGATTTAGGTTTTCCGCGGTTTCCCTAAATCGTTTCAGGCAAAACCGGGATGCTTGCTTTTAAAGGAATCGGCCGAATTCCTTTCCCATCTTTGCCTAATCCGATGGGACCGATGATCTTCCTGTTTGGTCCCTTCCCCCGAATCAATCAACAAACCAGTACTTAGAAGAGAACTCATGAGTCATAAATGTGAAGAAAAACAATTGTGAATGACTATTTTCTTAAATCAGCCTCGATTAGCATTGAGTGATTCACTCACAGATTTATGTCATGGATCTACGTATGAATACATGCAGCATGTATCCATATATTGTACAAGACATGTGAGACGCTCTACTGTACCAAGTTCACCGAATATGACAAACTATTGTAAGGAGGGAGGATCATTTTGTTAAACTATGTGATGAGCAGGTACTTGGGAAAGTAATGACGGTCTTGGCGACTGGCTTTGTTGAACCGTGTAGCCAACAAAAATTCGTATACACAGAGAAATAACGACATAAACACTTTTTTCAAAAAGGTTTAAAATCATTTTATAATCTCCATACAGGTTCAGTACTTTTAGCTATGAAATATCGATGCATCAACTATAGACATATATTCAGTATCTATAGCTAAGTAATGTTGACACTTCAACTACAGACAAAATGGAATATAAACACGAGAACGTAATAGACATTGCGACGGGTACACCTGGATGTTATAGGGTTTAGACAGTTACAGAAAGAAGAGCAAATTTCAGATACACACATTACTATCTCCTATAAAAAGGACTATCCAAATTTTTAAGCATCTTCATGTCACAATAATACATAAGCACGTTTAGAAAAGGACACCTTAAATTTGATAACGTTTCTGAATAAACATATTTGTTGGGCTTCCAAGGATCCGCAGAAATTCAGGAAGTGGTTTATATCTCCTGTCTTCTGAAAGCCGCAGAATGTGTTATCCCTGAGCCTATCGGATGTTAGTGATAACAATTGGAACTATAGTTATCACAAATTTGTCGTTATGTAGTTTTCAACTTACTGCTCCCCTAAATTATTGAAACACGGGAGGAGTTTCATATTATTAGTAGGACCGCAGTGTTGTATCCGTTCTACAGTAGATTCATAGGCGCTAGTCGACTGCTCATGATTCTTCGGTTAGTTTCTTCATATATAGCATGAAATATGAAGATGACGGACTAACCTTCATGACAGGACCGAAAACATAGGCTTTCTTTACCATCTAGTCGCCCTTATGGTAAACCAATGCCACCCCAGCTGGAGGCTGTTGAAATTGAATTCTCATACCCCTTCCTTTATTCAGAAATGATTCTCGTGAGACAGCCAGTATTTGAATATTATTTTTACTGTTTCATGATAATGAGTTGCATTACGCTCTTCGAGTCTGAAACAAATCAGTAAATTCTGGAAAGCTGCTTGACAACCAGATATGAAAAGCTCACCAATCGCTTTTGCCGTAAAAATTGAACCATATGGGGGTAGGCGAAACAGCTTGTAATATTTCAGTTAGGCGAAAAATATTGTCATCTTATTGCTGAAGTCTCTTGATATCTTGAGCTATGAGTATACACATGAACAAAGTGGGTCCAATAAAGTTTAATTTAAGCTCTTAAATTTGAAATGATTATGTCAAACCAATTTTCCATAAAATTTTAATAGTGAATATCGAGTTTTCCAACTATTATCTCAAAGAAATTCCAGATGGGTCTACTGTGCTATCTGTTTAAGTCGAACGGTCAATGGCACAGACTGAGGCTCCTGTTGTCCACAGTACAGCACAAAGATTTCCGATTTTCGATTCAGACCCTATGGGCGGAAGATCGTCTTCCAGTTATCTTGGGAGTCTGATTTATTTACTACTGCGCTTCTCACTCCTTTGGCAAATAAATTGGCAGCCAGGTACTGATGTCAAAGGTATAGTGGAGGTTCAGCGGCTGCTACTAGTAAGTCATTAGTCGAAATCGATCTCATTGCTCGAAGGCAAGTCCACAGGCAAAGGAATTGTGTCAGATGCAATTTATGAACTACTCATTTAGCAGCGTTTGATGTGCGGAACATCCAAGATTGTTGACTAAAGGACAAAGGCCCTGGACGTAATGAGGAGTGTGTAAGCATCTTTGCCCCATCAAGTTCCAGCTACAGATCTCATCGCGTTAATGTTTTTTTTCTGTTTCCTTGATTAAATGGGATATGTGATCAGCCCATGTGAAAAACAGCGATTCATAATGCCACTTTGCTTTTCATTCTGGCGATACGTTATCATTCTAATTAGTCACATTTTTAAATGAAAATTTGTGTCCATTTGATATCCAAATCAATTACATCCGTAGATAAGCAAGGGCTGTTCAACAGAAGACCCATTCCACTTCCCATTGGTCTGCATCGGGCTCTGATGCCGGAGTCAGAGAGGGGCAGAACGGATGCTGCAGACAGCTGCGGATAGTTTTCTATCTGTTCCCTGGAGAGAATTTTCATCTATAATTTGTTGCACATTCATAGAAGTGTATTCAGTGCACGATCTGGCACGTTGGAGAGCGTAGCATAGTAAACATAATCGATACTACAGGCAGAATTCGACGATGACTTCAGTACTTTCTTCAACTCTCTCAACTGAAACCATCAGTACAGTAAATGATCGATTACTACGGCTACTGAGGAAGTAACACGACAGAAGACATAAGGAGTAGCCGAGTTGCCAAGCACATCTTCCAACCAGCTGCCATTCATTTCGCTTTGGTCGAGGTCCCAGTTACATTTTCTGAGATTACTTACTGTGCCCCACTTATCTGACAACTTGGTATCTCTACGCACCTTTTCACAATAACTTTTCCAGCTAAACATTTTTACTTTTTAAAATGTCTTTTAGATTGAGCGTCTATCTTCTGGTATTGCAGATAAGCTTACCAAGATGAGGAAATATTGTACTGCTTAAATACTAATCGAAGCTGGGCAATCACTCGAGAAATTCTCGTTCGAGAGCTATTCTCAAAGTAAGGAACGATAGGTCGCAAAATGGAAACCACGGTGATAATCAAAACTGTTTTTTTGGCAACAGTTAGCTACACCTCCCAGCTACTTATCACCATAGTCGCCAATCGGACTTAAACGTTTGTCGTAGCGTTGTACAAACTTTCCAATACCCTCGCTATAGAAGGAAGCCGCCAGTACTTTCCGCCAATTCTCAACTCTGGCGTACAGCTTATTGTCTGTGCCAAAATCTTATCTTCATAGCCAACGGTTCATGTAAACAGAGATGAAACTCAGAAGGAGAAAATTACAGGCTGTATTGTGGGTAATCAAACATTTCCAATTGAAAACGATGAAGGAGCATCTTCATTGCCCCTACAGAATGTGGCTGAGAGTTGCTTTGAAGAAGACAATGCATGACAGTTATGTAATATTGGCTGCATAGCTTTAGGCGAAGTTTCTCACCAGGATCTCGTACTTGGCGGGAGACACTGCTGTTCTAGGTATCGTAATGTGCTCCCGAAGTGCTCAGATCTAAAAGGAACGACTTAACACGATCGACGGGCATACTAGAGAACCTGCCGACACACCGGTGCATAACGTAATCGGATTTTGCACGGGGATTTCCATTTCGCGACAGATCGTTACTTACTTTCAGAATAACCCTCGTATTTCATCATACGACGAAGTTTCTAATCTGTAATGAATTAACATGTCGTTAGGGGATAGAGAGATCTGTCACACCATTTAATACTTTGAAGAATACGTAGTAGGTTCCGTGCACCGTGTCCGTTTCTGGTACGTCGGCAATCCTATCCTCTATTGCATTTGTGTATGACTGCCACTATGTTTTCTTAAAATTCCAATAGGTGTTAGGACAGATTGCCCTTCTATCGTCGGATTAACATGGAAATAATTGATTCAAATGTGTCATACCGTATCGTCCAAGTGGAATCACTGACGATTACTGGCGATCGTAATGTGAGATCTACAACAGAGCCACTTTAACGGGAAAGAGACACCATAATTGAGGATAACAAGCTGATTACCTTATATTACATACGCAAAGTTTTGTGTACGAATTCCTTCAACTCGTGCTATGGGCGTTGAAATCCCCACAGAGAGCTGGGACTGCCTGGCTTATCTAGCTACTCGGGGAGCTATACCCCGATAACATAGTGAACGATACAGAACATCATTTAATTTAGTACTACTGTAGTCAGCACTGTGATTGGGGAATTGATCCACATTTCAGAAAACGTTACTTCTTTCCGTAGCAGGATAACAAGTATTCCTTTCCCGTCTGCTCAATAGTGCATAATATCAGAGAATCATCTAAGTTTATATGTCCAAGCAGTTTGACGCACGTTTCGGAAATACAAGCTCTGTTTGAGGTTCTCTTAGCAGGTTCTGTGTATTTGCTATGGCTGACTGGCTGACAGAACATTCCACCGAGCGAACCTGAAAACCACGATTCGCAATAATGCTTATAATTCATGCAAGGAAATCTTCGATGTCTAACTCAGCCTTGGTAGAGAGTGTCACATTAATATACACTCCTGGAAATGGAAAAAAGAACACATTGACACCGGTGTGTCAGACCCACCATACTTGCTCCGGACACTGCGAGAGGGCTGTACAAGCAATGATCACACGCACGGCACAGCGGACACACCAGGAACCGCGGTGTTGGCCGTCGAATGGCGCTAGCTGCGCAGCATTTGTGCACCGCCGCCGTCAGTGTCAGCCAGTTTGCCGTGGCATACGGAGCTCCATCGCAGTCCTTAACACTGGTAGCATGCCGCGACAGCGTGGACGTGAACCGTATGTGCAGTTGACGGACTTTGAGCGAGGGCGTATAGTGGGCATGCGGGAGGCCGGGTGGACGTACCGCCGAATTGCTCAACACGTGGGGCGTGAGGTCTCCACAGTACATCGATGTTGTCGCCAGTGGTCGGCGGAAGGTGCACGTGCCCGTCGACCTGGGACCGGACCGCAGCGACGCACGGATGCACGCCAAGACCGTAGGATCCTACGCAGTGCCGCAGGGGACCGCACCGCCACTTCCCAGCAAATTAGGGACACTGTTGCTCCTGGGGTATCGGCGATGACCATTCGCAACCGTCTCCATGAAGCTGGGCTACAGGCCCGCACACCGTTAGGCCGTCTTCCGCTCACGCCCCAACATCGTGCAGCCCGTCTCCAGTGGTGTCGCGACAGGCGTGAATGGAGGGACGAATGGAGACGTGTCGTCTTCAGCGATGAGAGTCGCTTCTGCCTTGGTGCCAATGATGGTCGTATGCGTGTTTGGCGCCGTGCAGGTGAGCGCCACAATCAGGACTGCATACGACCGAGGCACACAGGGCCAACAACCGGCATCATGGTGTGGGGAGCGATCTCCTACACTGGCCGTACACCACTGGTGATCGTCGAGGGGACACTGAATAGTGCACGGTACATCCAAACCGTCATCGAACCAATCGTTCTACCATTCCTAGACCGGCAAGGGAACTTGCTGTTCCAACAGGACAATGCACGTCCACATGTATCCCGTGCCACCCAACGTGCTCTAGAAGGTGTAAGTCAACTACCCTGGCCAGCAAGATCTCCGGATCTGTCCCCCATTGAGCATGTTTAGGACTGGATGAAGCGTCGTCTCACGCGGTCTGCACGTCCAGCACGAACGCTGGTCCAACTGAGGCGCCAGGTGGAAATGGCATGGCAAGCCGTTCCACAGGACTACATCCAGCATCTCTACGATCGTCTCCATGGGAGAATAGCAGCCTACATTGCTGCGAAAGGTGGATATACACTGTACTAGTGCCGACATTGTGCATGCTCTGTTGCCTGTGTCTATGTGCCTGTGGTTCTGTCAGTGTGATCATGTGATGTATCTGACCCCAGGAATGTGTCAATAAAGTTTCCCCTTCCTGGGAGAATGAATTCACGGTGTTCTTATTTCAATTTCCCGGAGTGTATATATCAGACTCCAGGTGTAGTCTATGGGTTGATTACTGCCTCTGATGGTTCCAGTGTCTAAAGGATGACATGATTTCAGACACATCCTCTCCTCTCGAAAGACAGGATTGAAGCTTCCAGAGTCTGGAATCCTCTGGAATCCATCACGTTTACTAAACTGTCGATTTACTGGTAAACTCTTTGTGTGCATGAATATCTGGGGAAAGTGTTGAGGTATCGATGGTAGATGAGAAACCAGCTTGCTCATGAACAGACCAATGAAAAAGATGGATTGAGCTGTAATTCTGTATACTAAAAATGTCAGCTCACAGCTGAGAATTGAATATTTGTCAATAGTTAATGTCAATCGGAGTCTCCTGTGGGAGCAGCATACGATTTTAACAGAATCAGACTTCAGCATCTTTGAACGAAATGTTACGGAGTGTGATAAGCCCGCTTCACTTGTGCTACCAGTATAAAACAGGACATTTCTTAAGTGTAGGCAGGTGTCCTCCAAATCAACGCAAGCGCATTAAATTAGTAGCTGCAGAGTCAGTTTACGAGTGTCCTCTTCCACATTTACTACATCGGACGGGAATACGGCATTGCCTGCTGATACGCCCCAACCTGACGCATTTGTAAAATTGGGGGGGGGGGGGGGGGGGGGCATGCTTAAGATAAGGAAACAATTCACACCTAGTCGCTGGGAGATAAACATATTTCAAAAAAATCTGTGAATTAAAAGTCAAACCATGTGCTTGATTTCCAGCAGTAGCTGATTCCCCTGCACTAATTATTTTATTGTAGAATATTTTCTCGCCAATCACTTTAGCAGATGATTCGATTTCAGACAGAATTTTCTGTTCGCCAATTTACAAAGTTTTTCCTCGAATAACTCTTTGATGACGCCCCACGGAAGTGGATGAGAATTCCACAAAATTTTGGTTCCCTAATAAATCTGATCATAGTAAATGTTTCGCTGAGAGTGCCTTCATTCCTTTCGCTTCGATCCTGATGTTACTGGCAGAACTAATATTAACCTTATAACCCTGAACTGAGGAAATATTTACATTGCTACTGAAACGTCGTAAATGTTACTACTTCAGATTTTATTCAATGGAAGACACGTTTTAGGTTATTCAGTAATGAATTTCAATTACTTGAACCCCAATGGTATGTTACGTATCAAATTAAGTACAAAATTTCCTGTTTTATACAATACTGCCATCGTAAAGTTAATAATATTGCCTTTCATTTCAGTATGCGCCAAGTACACTAATTTCCCAACAGGCATTGGATGTAATCTTCCTAACACCGTTTCTCTTTCAGTACGTGCAGGGCTGGACAATTAAAAGTGGCCGGAAAACAAAGTTCCAGGGTACCAAGAAACAAGGCAGAAGAAGAACACATCTTGTTTGATGGAATTTTGCAACTAAGCGTTGCATGGCATTTTTTGCTGGCACTTTGACACCACTAAGATTCTCAGCAAACAACTGCTCATACCTTTTCCACAACTTGTTGCCACGTAACTTTCCACAAATGCTTCCCGCTGCTCCACCAAGAGCACCATCGCCCACTTCGCACTGTTCCATTCACACTGACTCAGTCCGCACTACGATCTGAACCGGTGTGGATAACGTGGCGGACGTACATGTGGTGTGCGCCTCAAGAGATGTGGTTGTATGCATACATTCACTTCCAATCGTATCCACTTCTCTGAGTCACTTTTATTGGCCACATCCTGTATATAGCAAAGGCTGTAGTAATTTGGTTCATTGTGTTTTCAATAACTACAGCATCTCTTTCATTAGTAGCTGTGCTTCAAACACATTTATCGATATTACGTATAATTGACTTTCTAACTTCTTTGTCTGTCTTTACTTAATGCGACTTCTGTATAACTATTTGCGGTAACATCCGTGTTATTCATTATTTATGATAATTTATATTATTGTAATTAATTTATAGGTGTAAATTCAAAAGTAGTACGCTATAAATGAATGTATAAGTTCAAACTGCTCTTGTAATATTGGTTCATGCATGAGGAAAATAGGTTTGTAATCATGTAAAACTTGGAGTGGAGTCCTCCGCAACGGAACTGGGAATGCGGGAAAGGAAAGGTGGATCTGGTGGGCGAACTGCAAGGCTCGTGTGTGGTACGAGTAAGTCGGTGGCTAGTAAGCAGTCATCTTATGGACTCAAAGAAGTGAGAAGGATTGCATGATTATGTAATGTAATCCTGAATGCGGAATTAATGCCGCTTATTATTCATAGCATACTCTGGTTAGCTCTGTACAATGAAAATCCGACGCTAAGAAGAGAATTGTCAGCGTCTATAGCACAGGAAGAGTAACAACACATTCACGACCTTTTTTGAATAGCACAGCAGATCGACGCTGCTACAGTCCTCATTTCAAATTATCAGTTGAGTACTGTGTAAGTACGTGGACCAGTTTTGTGCTTTAGTTTTCAATAATAATTTTGTGTTCTGTAAACTCTGTATTGAGCCACTGTGTTTATGCTTAGTTATTTACCTAGATGGGGTTCTATCGCAAGTGCTACGATAATTCCGAGTATATTACTTTACTGAACCAAAAAGCAATTACCTTCTGTAATAAAAGTTAGAGATTGTTTGAAGTTGCGAAGTGCATAATTATATTGTGAGCAAACGTTTTGAAATGCTTCACTTAGTTTGCATAAATGAATTGTCAAAGTTTGTGCAGTTTCATCGAAGTGCAGTTACGAAGACAAGATTTTAAGTATTGAGCCAAAGACGACTTTTTTGGAATAATAGTGTCTACAATTTCAGGTGTTATACGGTTAACACTGTTTCCCATTTTGTTTTTTGACTAGTGTTCAGATTATATCCGAGTCTACCGACAGTTTATTTTCTGGGTCCTCATGCTAGTAGTTGAGTCAGACTTAAATGTGACATTACAATAACAGCATTCAAGAATAAGTAACGAGTTAGAAATATTCAGACTATACTAGATACATGTGTTACACCTTCTAATTGAGATAAATAGTATAAGGATGTGAATGTTCCTTGAGAATGCAAACAATAATCAATAGATACCATTACTTCGTAACTGTTTCAACAGCGGTAATTTGTTATAATTAAATTGACAAAAGAACCTCTTCTTCAAGTCAGTAATGTGCCACGATTAGGAATCATTTTCCTACAATTGACGTTATCTACCTACTGTAATGTACAGATAGGAAATGTTTTGAGAGTCAGTTGTTGCCTAAGCTTACTAACACCCATTTGTAGTTCATGTCAAATCTCTGATGCATTATTTTCTAAATTTTACATCTGTCATGTTTCTTATCAGCAAAACAGGATTTCAGTGTTAAGTAATGTCAACCTTAATAGTTAAATTTCTTTTTGAGCCATGATAGTACTGGGTACAACTTTAATTAGTTAGGTTGGCGACCGTTTCCTTTCACGTACTTACAGTTTACTTGATCACTAATAGAACCTTGGATCGGTTCCCGTTTATCTTGCTAGTGCTTCCTTTTAGGAGAAATCTTTGGGGGAACCCTACCATTGCACACCGTCAAGGTCATAAAATAAAAATCCTCTCACAGGGGTAACATTTTCGTCATATTACTATATCAATAGCAGGTTAGTGTTATATACTAACAGCAGCACTATCAAATTTTCTCATCAGTTTGTGTAGAGGTCTTTCGAGTGGAAACATCTTCCGCTAAGATTATTGTGATTCTACTTTCCGTAGCCAACATTCTCTTTGTCTACTCCCTGCCTCGTTCCCTATTTTCAACGACTACCTCCACATTAAGTGCATCCTCTTAATGGCTGATGGCAGAGTAAAGCATACTGGCAACTACCGCTGCAACACTACCGTGGTCTGTGTCCTTACTGCGCAAGACGTGTGGATCACATTCTTCGTATAAGCTGCTACTCATGATGTGTCACGTAGCGCATCTGTGAAGTGATTATTAGGCGCTGGATGGCAACACAGTACCCATGCAAACACTGAAACAGTACTTGAGCAAACGTGGCGACTTGCGTTACTCCCTATAAAGGAGAAGAATTCGCTACGTAACGCCGTCTGTAACTGGAATGAAGTCTTGGCGTAAGTTTAATTTTCTAGATCATCACCAGGCCCTCGTTTCTTTGGTAGTTTATTTTTGCTTTTCATCCTCCCGCACCTCTAACCCCCTACACATACCTAGCCGCAAACACATCACCCGCTCACACAGCAAAGAATCTCTCGCCTCTGGATTTCTTAAATCCAGTTGCGGGGCTATGGACATTGGTGGGAGAACATGTGGTTTGTTTAAAGAAGTGTGACGTAAGATCACGGTGTTGAAATGAATATTTCCTTGTAGTTGAGGCGAGCTTTATGTTTACATTGGACGCTGGCTGAGACGATCTATTTTTGGCCGGATTTCCTATTGGAAGGAATCCCCGTTGTTGAACTGCAGTGGTCTGTTATTTGGCTATAGGCGACTGGAACCGTTTTGACGGCAAGGAATACGCAGGATGTAGCGTGGCGTGAGAGTCACTGGCTGCTAGGACTTGAAGGTGCCCGCATCGGAAAATTATTGGCCAGTAGGACATTAAGGTGTCTACATCGGAAGTGTTTTGGCAAAGCAAATTTTCCCGGACTGACTTGGCAAAGCAGCACAGTAGAGGGTGCCATACCTCCGAGTTCTGCTAAGGTGCTGTCGCTTCCATCGTCAGGAAAGGACCTACATGTCTGCACTACGCCGCTCGTCACATCACAGACTTAATGATGGTGAGCATAATTGGCAGCACCGGTAAAGCAGTGTAACTGGTTTCACACTTGAGGAATCCTGTACGGTTGCCTCTCATCTCCTTTGCACTGGTTATGAAAGTGTGGTTTTCTGGATTCTTAATCGCCGACTTCAAGTCACTGTTCCAATCAACCAGTACATGATTCAATAGTCGTCAATTATCACTGAACACCAGAGGAGAATAAATTCTTCGGAGGTGTTGTAGTAATAACTGATAGGGGAGTGACACTGCTTTCCATCCAACCTCTTCATAAATTACATATAAGATAATTATCACAGGTTCTGATAATCCACTAATATGTTGACCTCATAAATTTGTTTACAAATAACTGTGAATATTTATTTTAATCATAGTTTCTTTGTCTGTATGTTACTAATGTGTACCCTTGATGGTATTTGCAATCAGCTCAGAATCTGTACCAAAGTGTTACTACAGTCAGATGGTATTAGTCGGAGTGAGATGTTTGTTGTGCAAATTCTCCACGTTTAAACCTAATTCTAGGGCCATAATATTTGATTTATCGGTTTAACTTTGTATACAAGTACTTATAGGTAATTTCCTAAGGAAGATGTCTGCCCACAGTTAGTTTTGGAGGGTTAAGGAAGATCCTCATAGCAGGATTTTGCATAAAATAGGCGTTTCTGTGCCAGGTTTGAGTTGAGGGTTCTCCGGGAAGCTGTTAGTTACGTTAATTGCGCAGTTCATGCTTTTTGACAAGGCGTAAGACTTTTCTTCCACTGTGAGGAAAGTATTCAGCTTCAGAGATCAGAGTGGTATCGTAATTTGTGGGCACTTAGAATTTCAGTTCTATAAATTTTACACGCACGTTGGTGAGTAAACGAAGAGACAACATACTTTTGTGCATTTATTGTAATTCAAGCTGGCACCTCTCACCAATTTGTATTTTTCTTTCCTGTAGGTTCTGATAAAGATCTTGTGGGTTCTGCCCCACATCAGAGGATTCTCCAATTTGCATGCTAGCATTGAAATTTTGGTGGAGAATTTTTATACGTAGGACAGCTGAGTAGAATATAAGAAGCCGATTGTTTCTTCTTTTTACCATACATGGTAGGAGAGATGTAGTAATTTATGTATCGTGGTTACGTTCATTAAATCTTAAACGTTAACAGGGAGCAAGGCATGTTGCGAGCTAGAACGGAATTGTGTTAAAATTGACAATATGGTGGAACTGCATGAAATATGAATTTTCTTAAGTCTGGAGAGGAACATACAGTTAATCCCGCAGAGCAGCCAGATACGAATGGTGATGAGCTTGACTATAAGATTGCAAATAACAGTCAATTAAGAAACAATAACAGTTTGAAGGATGAGAATGTGCAAGAGGTTACGAAAAAGGCTGTACTACTATATGTCCAGGCAGTGATAATCATACGTTATCCGACGGAGTAACAGTAATTAGTAAGGGAGGAGGTTATCAGATAGAGTTAGTAAGGAAGGAGGTTATCAGTTCGACTTAACATACTTCTTAACACAAAAGGGAGAACAAGTGAAAGACGAGAGAAGAAAAATAAAAATGTTGTTGGAAAAGAGTTGGCAAGAAATTAAAGACATAGTGGAAAACGTCAGAAATAAATATAAACAGAAGGAAGAGATTCTAAGGAACTGTATTCTAGAGATAAAGATAGAAACTAAAAACATTCAGCAAATTGCAGAGGAATCTCAGGAAAATGTGAATCAGGCCGCAAACAAAGCAGAGGAAGAAAAAGGGTAGTGAATGAAACGTTTACAACTGATAAACAAACTGACAAGTATAGTGAGGAAGCGACTTTAAATCTACTCATGGAATCAACAACACAGAGCAGTGTAAGATTACGTAGTATCAGGATTCAAGAGCACAGTAAAATTCTTAGAATTCACGATCAAGAAATATCAGTTTCTGGACATGCCATGTGTACTAGTGGAGTAATGAAGCACTTCTATACCACACTTCCGCTTCATTACCAACTATTTTAACTGGGAGATGGAGTCTTGACATAAATGATTTCTATAACATGCTACATGAACCTAAATTTGCTTTTAACGCTCAGCACAGCTGCACACAGAGGCACGATTATGAAGAACACTTTCGTAAACAATAATTTTAGTGGAGGGAAGATAATTGTAATAACAGGAACGGATATTCAAGAAATGGAAACCATTAAATGAATGAAGTTTAGGGGCACAATCATGAGCCAAGTAATGTAGATGCGAATGGTGAATGAAGAAACAATAATGGATTCCACAACAGAAGTTGGAATTAACAGAGAAGCTTGGAGAGCACCGTAAAACAGCAGATGGTGCAGACTGGGGAATAATGAATGTGGAGAACGTTTTTAAGCTAAAAACGGAAGTGGTGCGGGGGACCGTAACATAGAAAAGATCTTCTAAATACAAGATATGAACCCAAAACACCATCAATGTGATTGGAGCCCTCCTAGGAACTGACGTCTGAATAGGGTGGTGAAGGCAAATTCAACACTCACATCTTTAATCATACGCAGTCTCCACTACGAAGTCCAGTACAATGATATGTCGGGGGTCTTACCCAAGGAGAAGGAATTAAGTACAAGAGACGTACATCCTATACTGAAGCTGACAATATGCAATGTGGAACTATACAGAAATTTGGATGGTGGCACCCAAATATTGGCAATTGTAGAAATGGCATTTAACAGATGTAAAACAAATCATAGGTTGCTAGCATTATCACTGAGAAAAATTAAAATTTGAGGTTCTATCTCTGGAAAAATCGCTGATGTGCTTAAGCAAGTAAGGCTTGAATCAATGTATGAAGGACACATGTTGCTAGGACATTTCTTCATGGTTTGTAAATTGGCAACTGATCTCATAAAAGTAATGGATACCTTGAGATACTATGCTGCTTTACCTGACCTGGGATGTGGCGAAGTTACCGTGCAAGGAGCAGGAAAGGTACAATTGTGATTTGAGGAGCAAGCTATTCGGCCGCAGGGTCTGAAGGTTGTTGGCGTCTGTGTGTGGACTGTCATGACAGGCAGCCTGAGAATAGTTATGGGGAGAAAGAAGAGGATGACGATTCGAGGATTGAGGAAGAATGAATGAAAAGAGAAACCGAGCTTACGCTCCACGAACGGGTAAATCGGATCATGAACATAGGAGCAGAAGACAGAAAAACTACGCACAACCCTGCATGAAAATCGCGATGTATTCCTGTCGAAGACATGCGCACCGACAACTTCCAGTACGTGTTAATGAGAACCAAAGAACACCAAACATTCTTTGTAGCTCTGTACGCTATCCCATTAGCTCACCGAGCAAAAGAGCATCATAAAATATAGGGAATGTTACGAGAAGGGGTCACTGAATATGCAGTGCCTACGTATAACAGTCCGTTACGAGTCGTTGAGAAGATGGATTGGTCCACTTTATACTGAATTCCAGACAGATTAATACAATAATAACTTTGTAAATAGAAGGACCCCAAAAAGCGGGAAGCAACAGATTAAGGGTTTTTCGTCAACAGACTTTCAGTTAAATTTCTGGCAAAGCGAGTTACAACTATTTTGAAGCACAGGTCGTCCTAATCTCAGGCCACAACTACAAATTTCGCCGGTTCCTCTTTGGCCTAAAAATATTGTGGGCATAATTCATTAACAGACTGAATGGCCTTCTTGACGAGGTAGTAACGTTAGATGGGAGATATCACATGTTACGTCAATCGCCTCATAATCGCTAAGGGAACTTGGAAGGCCCTTGAATGTGTTGCTCAGCGCAGTTAAAATTTATGGAGTACTTGTCAACCTGGAAAAGTTACTTTTCGCCACAATATAAGTTGAACATTTGGAGCACATACGTTGTAACGGAGAAATGAGCACGCTACCCAATTTGCTACGCCTCAGACACGGAAGGACTTTACAGGGTTCCTTGATGTCATAAATTTTTGCAAGAAATTCTTAAAGATAAACTCGTTAGCAGTGCTAAGACACTATGCACTGACAGGAAAACAGACGCCGTGGGTTTGGGACGAACTAGGTGAGAATGAATTCCAAGCAGAGTCAGGGTCACTAATCAATGCACCAGTACCAGCACATCCTGTCCTGTAGCCTGATTTTTACTTTATGAGGCAGAGTAGTGATGAAAAGTGAGAAAAATCCCCCCTTCACCAAGCTGGAGGCCTTAGCCGTGGTTAGCAGTTTAAAAAGTTCTGGTACTCCCTGTTTGTATGAAAGATGAGGCTATCCACATACCACCACACATTCCTTTTCACAGTCAAACTCACCTGCTATATGTTAACCCATTGGGTTGCCTATTTGCAGTAATTTGACTTCTCTGTGATGTATGTGCCAGGAGATACGAATATTATTGCCATTTCACTGTCATATTCGTCAGAAGAGAGGACACACAAAGTGTTAGAGATCACCTACACTCACCATTTCAGCCTGTACTTTATAAGGAATGGGGTCTTTGAAAACTACGTAACGGGAACTATGCAAGACATAGCTAAAGAAAAGGAGAAGACATCGCACTCCAAGGGCTGAAGGAAAGATAGAGAGACATGGAATAAATAACTATCTGGCTGTTGTGCCTGGTGCGAAAGGGAATCTTGTTTCACAGGTGGAGTCCAACAAATTAACAGGATGGCATTGCTTACCTGAAGAGTTGTTTAAGAAAATAATGTAGTGCTCCTATCTCAGCTATGGACACATTGGTCCGAGTATGTGTTTCTTAATATTAGAAACATTATGCCATTTCAACAAAATGGTTCATAGAATAAGAGAAATGCCTTCGGTCGGCAAGAGTTGCCAGAGGTCCAAACCAAGCACCTAGGTAAAGCAAGAAGCACCTTAGACCCTAATGCCTCAGAAATTATACCTCGACACAACTGATTTAATGAGACCATTGCCTGTAACAAGGCCAGGACATCGGTACATCTTGATATTCATGGAGTTAACATCTTAACACATTAATCTCCCACAACTACGCAGGACTACTGCACTCACTGTGTCCCACGTAGAATGCAAAGGTTTCCTGTCACAAGTAGAATAAGCAGACTGAATCATAACTGACAATGAAATGCAGTTGAAATCAGTACAGCGGCAGGCCACACTAAGAGGACATAGGATGCAAACCACATATGTATCTGCATAACATTTCAGTTCGAACCCTTCAGCATATACTATGAGGAAACTATGCAATTTATGTCTCATTTACTGCCCTAAACAGCATGGGATATGGAATGTTCTTCTCTGGGAATTCCTCATTGTGATAAATAAGAAGCTTCATTTCTAGCCAATTCCCACCATTAATAGTACTCAAAAGCAGAAATTCTGAGAAGACTAGACAGCTGCTGAAATTTCCGCTCCGGACACGGATAAATAATTGGGCACTTAGCCGACAGGCTCTGGACAGTATCTGTGAGGTGGGAAGGTAGAGGAAGGAGAAGGCAGACTAGGAGGCACGAGTGGCGGAGTACCACGCAGGAAAGAAGTCATGGTCTGATATTTCCATCTATCAAAGAGAAGAAACTCTTCCACCAGCTCTTTTCTGTGTAGAATGGTCCATTACGTGTGCATCATATCTGCCACATGAAACCCGTTATGGAATATATAAGTTAGGTGCAAACAGCAAAGGAAGTGGAGAATTGTGAATCTGCTGTGATTAGGAAGCAGGGCAATATACTTTATGATCAATGAATGCAATGTAATAAAGAAGAACTCTTTGAAGTACATCAGCAATCAACGTGGGAAAGGAAGTCCAGATGATATGGTGTGTATTGGAAGCGGCAGCGGCTATCACATACACCCACATTAAACGTTGCCGAAGGAGTTTCCAATTAAGAAATCCTTTATACTTATGGAGTTTCATGTATTTGGCTATTGGGGGGGGACAAAATGTGGAAATGTTCCTCTTGTGATGCACTGGTTTTTCATTGGTCGTTAAAGATGTCGAGTTATCAAATTGTTGTGAGGCATTTCAGCTGAGATTTGTGCTCTTGTTCATTCCACTGATGCAGATCCATGTCGAATACGACGATTTGTTGATTTTTATCATTGCCAGTGGAACGAATGGACGTTTACAGTTGAACGTTATACGTATTATTAACAGTTAATCAGCGTATAATCAAATTCCAGTAAATGGAACATCTATGAATTTCATCGTGTGTCGTTTGGATTGTCGAATGGAACCGCAGTTCCTTCTCAGTTGATGGTTCTTATATTTCATAATATAAAATTAAATTTTGGACATTACCTTTTAGATGATTTGTTGATTTACAGAACGGATACTGAGACACGTACGTTAGATGTGAAAGAAGTAATTCTGCCTTTACTACAAGTGGGCCTAAGTGTAAATCCGGATAAACTGCAAGTAGCCTGTTCCACCTTACAATTTCTGGGTCATATAATCAGTCCCGAAGGGATAATCGTAGACCCTGAAAGAATAAAGACTATATAACACTTTCCATCTCTTAAGAATGCAAAGGGTGTTGACAGCTCTCCTAAACTCATATGATCTGATGCAGACTGTGTTTTTTCCAGCTAGGTTGCAGGGCACCAGCAGCACAGCCACAGACATTATTTTTATTCATTCTTCGTTACTGGATGGGCATTCTGTTAGTAAATGTGTAATAGGCTTTTCATACCATGATGCACAAATTTTAATACTAAAAGGCTATTCTAACCAAAAAGTCTCACATACACTCCTGGAAATGGAAAAAAGAACACATTGACACCGGTGTGTCAGACCCACCATACTTGCTCCGGACACTGCGAGAGGGCTGTACAAGCAATGATCACACGCACGGCACAGCGGACACACCAGGAACCGCGGTGTTGGCCATCGAATGGCGCTAGCTGCGCAGCATTTGTGCACCGCCGCCGTCAGTGTCAGCCAGTTTGCCGTGGCATACGGAGCTCCATCGCAGTCTTTAACACTGGTAGCATGCCGCGACAGCGTGGACGTGAACCGTATGTGCAGTTGACGGACTTTGAGCGAGGGCGTATAGTGGGCATGCGGGAGGCCGGGTGGACGTACCGCCGAATTGCTCAACACGTGGGGCGTGAGGTCTCCACAGTACATCGGTGTTGTCGCCAGTGGTCGGCGGAAGGTGCACGTGCCCGTCGACCTGGGAACGGACCGCAGCGACGCACGGATGCACGCCAAGACCGTAGGATCCTACGCAGTGCCGTAGGGGACCGCACCGCCACTTCCCAGCAAATTAGGGACACTGTTGCTCCTGGGGTATCGGCGAGGACCATTCGCAACCGTCTCCATGAAGCTGGGCTACGTGCCCGCACACCGTTAGGCCGTCTTCCGCTCACGCCCCAACATCGTGCAGCCCGCCTCCAGTGGTGTCGCGACAGGCGTGAATGGAGGGACGAATGGAGACGTGTCGTCTTCAGCGAAGAGAGTCGCTTCTGCCTTGGTGCCAATGATGGTCGTATGCGTGTTTGGCGCCTTGCAGGTGAGCGCCACAATCAGGACTGCATACGACCGAGGCACACAGGGCCAACACCCGACATCATGGTGTGGGGAGCGATCTCCTACACTGGCCGTACACCACTGGTGATCGTCGAGGGGACACTGAATAGTGCACGGTACATCCAAACCGTCATCGAACCCATCGTTCTACCATTCCTAGACCGGCAAGGGAACTTGCTGTTCCAACAGGACAATGCACGTCCGCATGTATCCCGTGCCACCCAACGTGCTCTAGAAGGTGTAAGTCAACTACCCTGGCCAGCAAGATCTCCGGATCTGTGCCCCATTGAGCATGTTTGGGACTGGATGAAGCGTCGTCTCACGCGGTCTGCACGTCCAGCACGAACGCTGGTCCAACTGAGGCACCAGGTGGAAATGGCATGGCAAGCCGTTCCACAGGACTACATCCAGCATCTCTACGATCGTCTCCATGGGAGAATAGCAGCCTGCATTGCTGCGAAAGGTGGATATACACTGTACTAGTGCCGACATTGTGCATGCTCTGTTGCCTGTGTCTATGTGCCTGTGGTTCTGTCAGTGTGATCATGTGATGTATCTGACCCCAGGAATGTGTCAATAAAGTTTCCCCTTCCTGGGACAATGAATTCACGGTGTTCTTATTTCAATTTCCAGGAGTGTATATTTATAAACTATGTAGGTTAGCTAATCCAATGGCAATAAATAGTTTATTAAACCTCTTTAAGGGACCAGAATGGCAGGATGTTTATAGTCCCGATAACATAGATGACAAATCTAATGCTTTCCTTAACAAATTTCTCATGCTCTTTGAGAGTTGCTTTCCATTAGAACGTTCAAAACAGTGTACTAAAAGTAAAAGGCAGCTTGGCTGGTTGACTAGTGAGAGTAGGATATCATGTAGAACAGAACGGTAATTATATCAAAATGTTAGAGGAAGTTACAATTAAGCTAGAGTAGCCCATTACCAAAAATGTTTTAAGGTGCTTAAAAATGTTATTAGGAAAGCAAAGAGTATGTGGTGCGCAAATAGAACAGCTAATTCACAGGATAAAATTAAAACTATTTGGTCAGCTGTGAAGGAAATGTCTGGTCAGCAGCACAAGGTCGACGATATAAGGTCAGTTCGTAGTAAAAATATATCTGTTACTGATAAGTAAGATACATGTACGGTATTTAGCAATCACTTTCTGATCTTTTATGGTGAATTAAACAAAAACGTAGTTCCTACAGGGAATCATATAACTCTCTTGGATTACCATTCCTAGACTGATGTCTGAAATAGTCATCTGTGATACTCACGAGGGGGAGATTGAGTCACTAATGAAATTACTGAAGACTAAGGACTCTCATAGATATGATGGAGTGTCTAGCAGAATATGAAAGTAGCCCATTACAAAAAATGTTTTAAGGTGCTTAAAAATGTTATTATAAAGGCGAAGAGTATGTGGTACGCAAATAGAACAGCTAATTCACGGGATAAAATTAAAACCATTTGGTCAGTTGTGTAGGAAATGTCTGGTCAGCAGCACGAGGTCGACGATATAAGGTCAGTTCGTAGTAAAAATATATCTGTTACTGGTAAGTAAGATACATGCTATAGATACTTAGTAGCCCTGTACTTAGCCATATTTGTAAATTTTCCTTTAAGAATGGTCACTTTCCTGAACGATTAAAGTACTCAATAGTAAAGCTGCGTTATAAAAATGGAGAAAGGATTAATGTAGACAATTTTAGACCTATTTCAATGCCATCAGTGTTTGCTAAAGTTATTGAAAAGGCTGTGTATGTGAGGACAATTACTCGTTTTATGTTAGATAGTATCCTATCAGATATACAGTTCGGATTTAGAAGTAGTTTAATAATTGAAAATACTATATTCTCTTTTCTCTGTCACGTACTGGATGGATTATACAAAAGGTTTCGAACGCTAGGCAAGTTTTTCGATTTAAATAAGGCGTTTCATACTGTTGATCACAAAATACTGCTCCAGAAGATGGACCATTACAGAATACGGGGAGTGGCTCACAATTGGTTCGTCTCTTGTTTTAACAACAAAAGCAAAATGTCATTATCCACAGTGTTGAGAATGGCTATGATGTGGGTCTGTATGGAGTACGGTCAAATGAGGGAGCCCCAGTGATCAGTGTTGGAGCCGCTCCTGTTTCTTATTTATACAGGGTGGCCCACTGATACTAACCGGGCCAAATATCTCACGAAATAAGCGTCAAAGGACGACCTGGGATTGCATAAGGCTTTAATCTACAGATTACGGAACTCGTCTAGCTTGAAGGGGGAAACCAGATGGCGCTATGGTCGGCCCGCTAGATGGTGCTGCCATAGGTCAAACGGGTATCAACTGCGTTTTTTAAAGTAGGAACGCCCATTTTTTTTTACATCTTCGAACAGTACGTAAAGAAATACGAATGTTTTAGTTGGACCACTTTTTTCACTTCACAAATATGTAATAAATAATTGGGGGTTCTTATTTTAAAAAACGCTGTTGATATCCGTTTGACCTAAGGCAGCGTCATCCAGTGGGCCAACCATAGCGCCCTCTGGTTTCTCTCTTCAAGCTAGACAAGTTTCGTTCCTTGTAGTTTTTTCGTTTGACGCTTATTTCGTGAGATATTGGGCCGGGTCACGATCAATGAACCACCCTGTATATATGATATGCCCTATAGTATTACAGGCAATTCTACAATATTTCTGTTTGCAGATGACACTAGCTTGATAGTAAATTATGTGTGCAACATTGGCTCTGTCTCAAATAGTGCAGTGCATGACGTAAGTTTGGAGATAGAAGAAAGTAAACTAACGGTAAATCAGAGTAAGACCTATTTTTTACAGTTTTTAACTCACAATTCAACAAAGTCTAACGCTAAAATTCACAAGAGGTCCTATGATTAGTAAAACTGAACTGTTCAAATTTCTAGGTGTGGAGGTAGATAGTAAACTGTCGTGGAAAGCCCACGTTCAGGCTCTTGTTCGAAGACTTAAAGCTTCCATTTTTAAAATTGATCGGTATGTGATGTAAGTGATCGTCCGACACGAAAATTAGTCTACTTTGCTCATTTTCTTTCGCTTATGTCGTACGTATTATATTTTGGGGTAACTATTCCCATTCCAAAAGGATATTTTGGGCTCCAAAACGGGCACTTCGGGCTATAAGTGCTGTAAATTTGCGAACACCTTGTCCACTCCTGTTCACTATTCTGGTTATTTTGACATTGGCCTCTCAATATATATATTATTTATTGCTATTTCTGGTTAACAATATCAATTTATTCACAAGAAGTAGCTTTCACTCAGTTAATAATCGGCAGAAATGCAATCGTCATTTGTATCGCATTTCCTTAACTCTTGTGCAGTAAGATGTGCTGTATACTGCTGCATCCATTTTCAGTAAACTACCACAAGATTTGAAAAACCTTAGTAGCAATCCATGCGCTTCCTAATCGGAACTGAAGAGTTCCCTCATGGGCCACTCCTTCTACTCTGCTGAGGAGGTCCTTGAAAAATTAATGTCACATAGTTGATTGCATTTACTTAAACTTACGGCTCGACTTTTCTTGTTCATAAACTTTTTATTTTATCTGTTACTGCTTTCATGTTGTAATTTCGTCTACTGACACGTTCCATGACGTTCGAGATTTGCTCCCGAATTTGGTGGTACGGAATAAGACGTGTAAATAAAAAAAAACTGGAAGATCAAATCGCTACCTTTATACCAAAAAACACATGAAGACACATGCGCGAAGGCAGCCGCTACATGAGTAACCGCTGTCGAGTTGAGCGCCCTCTTCGAATATTGTTCCATCTATGGGGCGCAGGCGGATGCATAATGAGGTTCTACGTACGCTCTGACTGTTGGATTGCACATTCGCGGAGTTAAAGATTCAGACGTCTGAATTAATAAAACTAAATGCTACTAGGCGTGTCATTAGCCACAAAATGTTTTCTTTCTGAAGAAATTAAAGAAATCACGTTGTTCCACATCTTATCTAGTTGTAAGCCGCCATCACGATTAACCTTTAATCCAAAACACCACTCTCTCACACTCATCGTTCATTTTAAAGATCGAGTGTGGTAGCACTGTATTATATTGTGACCTCCCTTTACAATTATCTCCATCCTAATGCTTACCGCGTGTGAAGCAACAGTCAACAATTTGTTTGGTTTTATCTGTCTAGTGTTAAAATACGTGATTTAGAGCTGAGCTTGAAATAGGAAGCCAGTAATATCTGCCGGCCCCTGGTAGCCGAGTGGTTCTAGGCGCTTCAGTCTGGAACTGCGCGACCGTTACGGTCGCAGGTTCGAATCCTGCCTCGGGCAGGGATGTGCGTGATGTCCTTCGGTTAGTTAGGTTTAAGTAGTTCTAAGTTCTAGGGGACTGATGACCTCAGATGTCAAGTCCCATAGTGCTCAGAGCCATTTGAACCATTTTTTTTATCTCGTAGAGACAAAAATTTATGTGACACAATAATCCATGGAATGTTCTGTGGAGATACAATGCTGGGCTATCGCTGACTTTTTTGGCAGTGAAAAGCGATTGTCGAGATCATACTCAATGCAATTAGTCAGAATCTTAAGGAAACTTCATGTCAAACAAATTCCGCCCACCAACATAGACTTGTGTTTTTCTCAGTTCGGAACAGGACCATCTGGGATTGCAGAAGGCTTTAATCTACAGAATACCGTATCAGCGTGGTCAAACCTTCATTGGTAGTACGACACAGACAGTGGGTGAAAGATGCGTTGAACATGATAGCCACAGTCACCTGTCGTAGCCCAGTAAGTCAGCCGTAGCCGGACATCGTGTATCCATAAGACATTCGATGTATTATTCTGCCATGGAAATCTGGGCCTTGACGAAATCCGCCTAGGATTCAGTAATTAAGGAATGGATGGGAATGCGTTTAGCACAAGGTGTTATTAATCGTTATGGCGGCTTTCACCTGAATAAGGCGTGGAACCCGGCGATTTTCTCAATTTATTAATTTTTGTGACCTGTGACAATGTCATTTAATTTGATTAATTTAGATGTTGAATTTTAACTACGCCAGTGCGCATTCCAACAGAGAACGCGAGTGTAGCATCATATTACGCATCCGCCTGAACGCCACAGATGGAGCAAAGTACGTAGAGGTTTTCGAAACTCAACAGAAGTCCCTCATACAGAGGCTGCCTTTATCCATGCGTCTTCGCGCCAGTTTTTTGATGTAAGTGAAGTGATGTGAAGAAGCAATCTCCACCTGAATATTGACTTAACGGTTGTCAGCCGATATATCGTGGCAAGAAGTCAACGTTGTCCAGCTGCAACCCCGAAACTTCATGGAAAGCTCTAAACGCAGGAAAAGCTCCAAGAATATCAGGAGAGAGCGTATTTATTGGCGGACTGCTCTTTTTTTCGTTTTCACTCCTCTACTGGGGTCCGGTCGGTAACACTAGTGCTTCCTAGTGAGTAGCTAATGGTATGGTAGTGTGGGACTCAAGCACCTACAAGGCACACGAAGAAACGCTGCAAATAAACATCTACTGTTATATAGGGAAAATTGTAATAGTAGTTATTACTACTGCTGAAAATTATTGTTAACTAGCTGTTCATATAACCTCAACTGAACACTTGATACAGAAGTTTCTGTAAATCCTTAAACTGAATGGTGATACAAGCTACGGTTCTGTTACAGGGAGGGCTAAATGAGAACGGCCACAATGACTCACCTGTATGAAACAGACGATAGATGGGGAATGTGTACATTTTTGGATGCGTATTCCTTACTAGAAATAAAAGGTGCGTGCATACTCCAACAGCCATACTCATATTGTTCATCACTTATGTTAAAGCAACTGTATCTGGAATCGTTGTGTCTGAGCCATCCATTTACGTTGATTATCGTCAAAATGTTAGGGAATGTAAGAGCATCTCCTTATTGAAGAACTACAGAAGTGTGCAGTTTGTGAAGAGTCGTCAAACAGACAATAAAAGTGAAACTGAAAGTAGGCAGCCAGTCGGCCGTTATCATGGAGCTAATCTTGATTTCACAATTCAATATTTCATACATCTATTTGATGTCACGTTTCCACCATCGGAGGCGGTATCAAGCATCTTCTGATGCTCAGTTATAGTGAAACTACTACACCTCTTCTTAAGTAACATTATTAGGAGTTGTGCTGATTATTACCCACAGTTTCCAGAGAGAAAACTATCAATCATGGAAACGATACTGGTGCTCACCCGTATTTTTCCTTTATTAAAGGTCTGTTTAGGGACAAAATGTGGCCACTCTTTTCCCCATCCCTTACACCAACTCCTGTTTGTGAGTGGCTAAAATCACGATTTCAGCCATAATGGACTCTTCACTTATATCTATAGCATAGAAGGTATTATGTTTACAGAAGTTAACACTGAAATATTGTAACACTATACTTTCGTCTTTAGTTTTTGAGCCTAGAAGAAAGAGAAATTTTATAAGGTACCTACCGAGGAGAGAGATGCTACAGTAGTTTTTATGTATTAGCGCAGATCATCTTAATATTTAGATTTCTCATACGAGTATTATCATGTAACAAAAAGCTGCCATATTTTAACTCGAAAGGATTCATGATCAACGTTTTCCCGTAATGGTGGGGTTAAATTCTTCAAAAATTGATGCTTTTTATTTGTCTGTAGAGGCACTGTCTGATCAAAAGTATCCTGACACCTGTTCGCAGAAATTAATGTGGGGTGTGCCCAATCTTCACTTTTGTTATAGCTTGAACTCTGTCGAGGACACTGCGGGCTTTCAAACAATAATGAATGAAATGTAATGATGTGACGCTAGTGTGGTGGACCTCAACTACGTACCCTCCGACTCAGAGTTGCAATATTACAGTTTCGGGTGGTTTCGCTGTCTAGGGCCGGGCATACGTAGTTGCCGAATGTTAGGCCAACTTCTGCTGAGTCTACAGTATACGATAAGAATAGGCAAATGAATAGAATGGTTGAAGGTTTCTATCACTCGGCAATTGCGAATTATGAATGTAACATATAAATTTATAGATGAAAGTGTGCAATTAAATTAAATCTGCAGGTAATATCTTAACGACTTTAAATGATGAGTGCGATAGTAGAGGTACTTTTGAGAATGCGGTATATTTCTGCAATTAAATAAAATATAAGTCGGATAACGGGGAAACAATAGATTCCTACAGCACGTAATTAGTTATGAACAACAACATAGCTAGAGAGACATTCACTTCCAAATGCACACTACGTCTTCACTGCAGAAGCCACGGAAATCACACATGAGCACAGGTCGGCACTCCGAAATACTTCTATCCTCTGCAACCACGTGCATACTGCTCCACTGTGTAAGTCTTTTCATCGACTGTGCGTCCGTCGTACCGTTGCGTACAGCACTTCCCGGGCCCTGTCCCGTACTGTCCCTCGCGCAGCACCACACAGCACCACCTCGTGCCCTCTCTGGAAACGATGCTCCTCCCCAACCTCCATACGTCTCTCTTAGTAACGAGCACTGTGATAGGCTAGAGCGCTCCCTCCATGTCTCCAAGCCAACATGCACTCACAAACATATTGAAACACATACGAAATATTGGATTTGCATTTACATAACTTGTAATTAAATAAATATTCCTACGGCAGGACCATAAATACCCTCTAACACACATTATCAAATACATAAACAAATTAAATAAACATATATCAAAGGAATAGCAACAAATGGTAGGACAGTAGCCTAATGTGTCTGTGCTTTCTAAAACACAGTAAATATTTAACCAATTTCTTCATCAATAGTATATATCGGATATAAACAAAGACATAGATCAATAAAAATGTTTATAAGCATGCTGCTACCGTTTCTTCGTGTAACTGTGGAGTGCTTATGGCCTGACGCGATCGATAGTTATCGGCCATTTACACCCCCAATAACTCATGTTCTATTTATGTTACATGACTCTAATTCGTACCAATTTAGGATTACACTAATAGCTTTCCAATGACACACAGATAGACGAAATCGGATGAACCATTTAGATTTCGGAAATTCGTTGCTGGGTGTTACTTGTACAATTTATCGTCAGATACTAAACTTTAAACTAATAAACATATGGAAAATCTGGAAACACTATCAGAATCATTGTGCAAATAATGCTAATGTACATGTTTCTTTTTGAGGTATCACGATTGATCTGACTACTATTAATTTTTATACGAACTGTCAAATGTCTGTCATTAAGGTTTCCCAAAGTCCACCATCTTTGGCACTCCCAGCGTGTCTCCTTCATTGATGCAACATCGCAACGGAATTCCGAAGCAGGCGGCTGGACCATGCTCTAGCGCTACCCCTCTCGTCCAGCGAACGTTCGGCACCACGTGTTTGCTGCCGGAACCCAGCTGGCCGAGCACCCCGTGCTGCCACGCCAACTCTGAACATAGAATATTTTCAGGGCGTCAAAATTCGCCTGTTACCTCACAACACCTTCAATGAGGGTCTCGATGTTTGTGGAGGAACTGCATCAGATTATTTCTCAAGAGCCGGAACCAAAGAAGGTAGGGATGTCGGACGTAGGATCTTTAGCGAAATCTACATTCTACCTCTTCCCAAAGGTGTTCTTTTGGTATCAGGCCAGGACTCCAGCCAGGCCAGTCCATTTCAGAAATGTAATTGTCCACAAACCGGCGCTTCATAAATGCTGTTTCATGGCAGATTGCATTGTCATGCTGAATCAGTTATCGTCTTCGAAATCTCACCTACTGTATACAATACACAATGCTTCAATATCTCTTCAAGCCCTCTCACATTCAGGGAACAACACACTAATCATGAAAAAAAACTCTAGACCGTGACACTAACTCCTGTGCGCTTCACTGTTGGCTACACGTGATGCCAGGTAAATTTCTCTAGTCATTCCCCACACCCAAACTCTTCCATCGTATTGCAATTAGTTATAGCTTGATTTATCACTCCAAATCAATTGCCTGTAGTCATCCAATTACCAGTGGCGTCGCTCTTTACGTAACCTCAAGCGACGCTTGGCATTGACTACAGATACATGTGACTTACGAGGAACTGATCGACCACTGTCCCCAATTCTTTTTAATTCCAAAGGCATAGTCATTGCGCTAGCTGGACTGCTGGTATAGCTTTAGAATTCAGGAATGATTTCTTCGGTTGAGTTCATATAATTTTTTACAACCACTTCTCGCAGTGCTCGACAGTCCCTGCCCTTCAGAACTTGAGATCTGCCTGGTCCTGGTTTAGCTGTAGTTGTCCTTCGCAGTTTCCACTTCAGAGTCGCAGAACCAACATTCGACTTGGGCAGCTTTAGAAGAGGTAAAGTGTCCCTGATAGATTTATTGCTCATATACAGGGTGAGATACTAACTATCGCCACTTAGAATAACTCCGAAAGTATGATAGGAGCTGAAAATTTTGTGGGACAAAAGTTGCATAGTACAACGGGGTCCATAATATGATGTAGGATTTTTGCTGCTAGGTGGGGTCGCGCGAGAGATCTGAGGATCAACTTTTCTTTTTTAAGTGGAATGCTATAGTTTGGTTCATATTTTCTGATAGTAGCTATCAAGACCAACCCAGTGATTGTAACGGTAAGGTCGGTCAAAAAGGTGGAATGAACGTCCACTTACAGAAGGTGTTCGAAGTGCTGACCATTGGCATCAACGCAGTGCTGCAATCTTCGGATCATGGTTTGAGTGGTATTCCTTATCACTTCGGCACTTATCGAAGCACATGCTCTGACAGTTCTCTGTCGTATATCGTGCAAATAGTAAATATTCGCCGAATACGGCGTATCCATCTAACGTCCCAGCGACATGTAAACACAATTCGACGGTTTCACAATACAACACTAACAGGAACGGTAAGACTAGTATCGTCGAATCTAGCAAATGTGAATGACGTATTCCTTCGAAGAACTAGTCGATATGCTTCTCATTTAGGGAGAATGCCAACGAAGTTCACCGAGAGCTAGAGACTTATACGCTGAAAGATATCTTCAACGTACTCACCCGACACGCCGAACATTTAAATACGTATATCACAAATTGAAAACAACTAGATCTTTAACGCATCGTAAAAATATCCGGCAAAGGAAATTTACTAACGAGGAAACGGAAAATGGTACTCTTGCCACTGTGGTTCGAGATCCTTGTGTTAGTTCGCGTCAAATCGCGAGGAAATCTGGCATGTTGTTCGTATTCTTCATTGCCATAAATATCATCCTTACCATATCAGTCTCCACCAAGAATTAACTGGTACGGCTTTTACGCGTCGCACTGAATTCCGCCGATGAACTCAACTTCAGATTCAGAGGGCCTATTCATTTATTAATTTGATTTTGTTTACTGACGAGGCTAAGTTCACGAACCATGGAAATGTTAGTTTTCATAACATGCATTATTGGGCAACTGAAAATCCATGTTGGCTGCGAAATGTTGCACACCAAAAACCATGGTTGGTGGCTGGATTGAAGAGTTTTTAGCAATCAGAACACAGCATGTTGTTCTCAATGGAGGGACGTCTACAGACGTTAAAGTAACCTCTGGCGTGCCGCAGGGGAGTGTTATGGGACCATTGGTTTTCACAATATATATAAATGACCTAGTAGATAGTGTCGAAAGTTCCATGCGGCTTTTCGCGGATGATGCTCTAGTATACAGAGAAGTAGCACCATAAGAATATTGCAGAGAAATGCAGGAAGATCTGCAGCGGATAGGCACTTGGTGCAGGGAGTGGCAACTGACCCTTAACATAGACAAATGTAATGTATTGCGAATACATAGAAAGACGGATCCTTTATTGTATGATGATATGATAGCGGAACAAACACTGGTAGCAGTTACTTCTGTAAAATATCTGGGAGTCTGTGTGCGGAACGATTTGAAGTGGAATGATCATATAAAATTTATTGTTGGTAAGGCCAGTACCAGGTTGAGATTCATTGGGAGAGTCCTTAGAAAATGTAGTGGTGTTATGGTGTGGTCGATTTTTTCAAAAATGGCTCTGAGCACTATGGGACTCAACTGCTGAGGTCATTAGTCCCCTAGAACTTAGAACTAGTTAAACCTAACTAACCTAAGGACATCACAAACATCCATGCCCGAGGCAGGTCGATTTTTTCATGGAGGAGGCTTCACCCGTTGCTGTTTTGCATGGGATAGCACAGGACTACATTGATGTTTTAAGCACCTTCTTTCTTCCCACTGTTGAAGAGCAATTCGGGGATGGCGATTGCACCTTTCAACACGATCGAGCAACTGTTCATAATGCACGGCCAGTGTCGGAGTGGCTACACAACAATAACATCCCTGTAATGGACTGCACTACACAGAGTTCTGACCTGAATCCTACAGAACACCTTTGGTATGGTTTGGAACGTCGACTTCGTGCCATTCCTCAGCGACCGACATCGATATCTCTCCTCAGTGCAGCACTCCGTGATGAATGGGGTGTCATTTCCCAAGAAACCTTCCAGCACCTGATTGAACGTATGCCTGCGAGAGTAGAAGCTGTCGTCAAGGCTAAGGGTGGGCCAACACCGTATTGAATTCCAGCATTACCGATGGAGCGCGTCACGAACTTGTGAGTCGTTTGCAGTTAGGTGTCCAGATACTTTTCATCACATAGTGTACAGGTTTCGGGCCACTATTCATCACAAAGTGTTGTCAAAATACCCAGCATTTTGAACTCAAAGGATTCCTTTGTGTTTTTCTATATCACACAGACATTTAGTGGGTGTTTGTTCAATTCAAAGGATAAACAAGCTGCCATAACGACAAGTGTGGTTTATGAGATCATATGCCAAGAATTAAATCCCACTGTATAGGACAACCAGCCTGTCAGTCTGTACTAGGTACAGGGAACACCACAGAAACTGGAGATGAAAGCCACCCTTTTAAATAATGTTGTTACTTCGACACAGGAATGAAACGGATGAATTTTGGAGACTAGGAACCATCATTCATGAGTAATCAAACAAATACCTATTTACATAGGCAACATCGTGAGTCCTGTGCACATAGATCTGTTCTAGTGTATGATAAGTAACAAAGTAGATGTTATCCTAATAAGTGTCATGAAGTTTTTCAGTACAGATGTAATTGTTCTACAAGTAAAATATTCAAGAGAACTTTTACTGTCAAGGCCGAGAAACAATATATTAAAAGATCTGACATGTGTACTTCTTTATTTGGTGCCATCCTTGGAATACATTTTTTACGGCAAAATGATCTTGCAGCTCGAAACCTAGGTCGTACGAAAGTAGGACAACTGCCCCAGTTCATCTTGTTATTGTTTCTTTTTGTTTCGTGAGAAATCGTAAATCCTTAAAGACTGCTGCATGCTTTTCTCATTGTTTATTGGTCTTTAATGTATTGTTACAGTAAAAATAACAAAGCTCGTAAAAAAGGATCAAAATACGAATATAATCGGAAACGTACAGACATCATGATACTGTTGACTACATGTCCATTATCCATAAGGCATATATGTTTTGTACTATACTTTTATTCAGGAAAATTTCCTCAACAATAATTTAATTTTACTACACAAGTTGTATAATGCAGCTAGGTATGGAGAGTTCAGTGTGGCGTAGTGGTTGGTGTGATCTGGCGTGATGCCGGTCACCACTGCATATTTTAATATGTTCGCATTGTCCGGAATAAAAATAACAGCGCTCTCGGACCAGGTATTTTCAATGCTAGATGTTGTATTTCACTGACTACTCTGTTTTCGAATTTCTGTTACAACTGACATTGTGATTTCAACAGACATTGTTTGGTGAAGACGCCGGGTACTTCAGAATATCTACAGCACAGTACTTCCAGTTGGGTAACATTAAAGCCGTCTCCTACACAGACAGGAACCAGAATAAAAACTGTAAATCTTTCGAAAGGTACGTATATTCGTGAGACCATCAGATTCCATACCAGCTAAAGCCAGCTATACATCAGGCATGTATCGCTGTGATCCTGATACGCTGGTCAGGTTACAACGAAATGGCCAAACAGATTCGGCGGAGTAGGCAGATACAACGGAAGGCATGACATGATATTTGGAAGACGTGTACTTTTACTTGGGAGCCAAAGACCAGCAGTGGTTCGAGGGCTACGAAGAGGACTTATGTAGCTGAGACAAATTCTACACCTAACTGAAGAGATCATTAACCGGCAATCAGCAGCAAACCCGCTTACAATAAGCAAAATGACAACTAAAAATTAGGCCTTAACGTTTTGATGGAACGACAGCCTTACATAAATAATGTTCCCTGTCATCGTACAGGGGTGCGAGCAGCTCACCTAGGTGCATAATTCAGGAAAATGTAGCGAAGTGACCATCTGTGGAAGTGAGGCCGCCACAGATAAGATCTTTACAAATCACAGAATCTAATCGACGTCATCGTCGATGGCCAACATTTCCGGACGCTAGTCGATCTAATGGGCTTCTTTCTCTCTAATGGCGAATGCTAATCGTCGTCCAGTAAATGAGACTACGTTCCATTACATGATAATAAATGCTTCAAATGGCTCTGAGCACTATGGGCCTTAACATCTGTAGTCATCAGTCCCCTAGAACTTAGAACTACTTAAACCTAACTAACCTAAGGACATCACACACATCCATGCCCGAGGCAGGATTCGAACCTGCGACCGTAGCGATCACGCGGTTCCAGACTGAAGCGCCTAGAACCGCACGGCCACACCGGCCGGCACATAATAATAGTTTTGCCGAAAATGCAAATGGGAAATACATGTTTTGCAAGAACAAATATCAATGACAGACCACTTACTTTCGAATTTGACGTTTTAACAGTATATAGCCACGATATTCTTGGATGGGACTTCTTGCAGGTAACATTAGCAGTCAAAGGGCGTGGAAGATCACAGCTCCAGATGGACAACCTATTCCAGCAACCACACATGAAATGTTTATGTTGGGCGATTGTTTGCCGTTGAAGACAATCGTTATCCCGCCATCAACGATACGAGCTTCAGTATTCAATATAATTCTCACACAAAGTGTAAAACTTTTTTCGACTGCGAAAAGCTACTCAGATTTGCAAAAGAAATATGCATTCCAGCGACCATCGTAAGCTTTATAGGTGGTCAAGGAGAAGTTTTCTTCACCGTTACGATCAGCCTAAAGGCGCGAACAACGTTGGCGAATGTTTCCTGTTCCGCGCCTTTTTTCGAATGCGTCCAAACGTGGAGCGGAGAAAGGCAAAGAGGCCCATGGTAGAACACCATAACAACACTGGGGACCATCCACCTAGTAACCAGCACAATTACAGAGTGTCGCTGGCTAAACCACGCATAATTGAGGGGGAATTGGGAAAGGTGCTGCATGATAACATAATTAAAGCTTTAGAGTCAGTAGTCTTCCCCTGAGATCTTCATGAAGGACTGCACATCTCTGTTCTGCATGGACTACCTACGATTGAGCTAAATAGTAAATAATAATGTGTAGCTACTGGCACCCTGGACCACTTGAAAGGCGCAAACTATTTATCAGCTATGGACATGGAAATAGGCTGCTGGCAAATAGAAGTTGACTTGGAACAGACTGTCTTCATAACTCCTGATAGTCTCTGTTGGTTCAAAGTTATGATGTTAAGACTGTATAACTCTCCCGCCACGTTTCAATCTATGACTGCTAACCCGCTTTGTCATCGTAAATGGACGATGGCTCTTTGGTATATGGACAATATTGTTGTTCCTTCGAAGACATTTAAAAAACATCTAACTTACCAGACAACTATGTTGAAGTGTATTCAGTTGGAAGACATCCATCTGAATATAAAAAAGTGCCCCTTCACCACCAAAGAAATAAAAATCTGTGTACAGCTAATGAATGGCAAAGGAATCCATCCCGATTCAGAGAAAAATAAAAACAGTCATTCGTTAATATTGTGAAATGTTTTCACTCAATGTGCCCATACTGGTGTCGATTCATAAAAGTTTTTGCATTAGCGTGTATCCCTTGCAAGTACTACTGCAGGGAGACGCCTAATTTTCCTGTAACGTGATATAGGAGAGGCCTTTCCTCTCCTTAAAGGGGAACTGATATCTCCACTACTAGCATTGCATTCATATTAAAAAAAATATCTCGACAAAACTTCGCATCGCTGCTACCAAATGTGGGATGCTCCCAATTATCATGCAAATTTAGGGAAGTACTGAAAAGGCAATAACTTACGCATACAGTGTACTCTCAGAGCCAGAGATGACCTACCCTACAACTGAGAAGGAATGCCTAATAGGTGCTTGGGCCATCAACAACTTCCAGTCTAATTTATTTGGCAAATTAGTCACCACTGTGAGGCAATATTATTCTTTATGCTAGGTGACTAGACAGAAAGATCTGTAGGATCAACTGGCGAGATGAGCACTGACGCCTTAGGTGTACGATGTCACAGTGGAATACAAAAGTGGATGCCAACGCAAGGACACCTACTGCCTTTCAAGGAATACTTAGATGGAATACAGCAGCATGAATGTAACCACAGTGGTCGATTTCTTAAATGACATTGCTTCTGTACAAAGAGAAGATCCAGCACTGCTGAAAACGATAGATACCTTGAAGGAGAAGCCAGCCACAGAGAGTCCCAATTAATGAACTGAAAACTGCGTAAGAGGAACTGTGATCAAGTGGGACAGACATGATTGCTTACCATCCCAGCATGTCTAAGGTCAGCAGTCCTGAAGTATTTCCATGATGCTCAACATTTGGTCACATGGGATTCGTGGAGATTCAAGACAGAATCAACACAGGTATCACTGTCCAGATCTCTACCAATTCTTTAGTCAGTATGTGTGTCACTGTAAGGAATGATAGTGGCAGAAGGATGTGGTACAATTAGCTCCAGTGGATCTACTACCAATTATTCCTGCAGCAGAGGCATTTCATGGAATAGGAATTGGCCTACTTTGGAGGTTCCCGAAATCGACCAACGGGAATTGATAGATACTCAGGACTGACTACTTCGCCCGCTGTGCTGTCACCATGCTGGGCTGACTGATGGAGCTGTGGAAATTCCGAAGTTCCTTTTTCAAGACATAATTTTCAAGCACAGAGTATCCCACGGGGAGTTCTCTATTCACAGAAAAGTTTCCCAGTCGAGACTGGTATCAGAATTCATTTCACATTGTCACATCACCTAAAGGGTGACAACTGCCATCCAATATTTAAACCCCATTCTCTATTAAAGAGAGTGAGAAATGATGCTGGCTAGTTACCTCTCTAGATCTCTTACCTAATTAACCACCCTAGCGGAACTGTTGACAACAGAATTGATGAATGCTAATTTTCGGCCCAGCAATAGATGAGTGGGTGCGGTAATCACATAGTTTTAATTATGCACAGAGTGATTAGCTATAAAATGAAATTCAAAAGTGTGTCAAGTACCTGAGTTTATTAGCAAAAATTTATTTCGTTTATAACATTGCTACGTAATTCAGTGAAAGTTACTCCGGATGCAACGACATTAATAATAAACAGGGAACAAGACAAAACTGAAGTCAATTACGGCTGGCAAAGTTCAGGAATGAAAACTCATGATGGCAAATTCAGCTCTCTAACATGTTAAACTTTCCGAGGATCAAATCCACGACTCGACAACAATGGCTCCATGCATACTTGGAGTATGAGTCGTAATGCAGCTGTGCCATCCCAGTACAACCTGCCCGTGACTTTATTACGGATTATTAAATACAGTGCGATATATACCATCTGTGCATCCAGTAAAATTCACCATCCTTGGACTATGAACGTGCTGGCAGCAGGTGGTGACGATGATTCGCTAAGTGTTCTTCAGATTTGCTGCATTGTCCTCAGATGACGTCTGAGCCAGAAAAGTGCTCTGCAAAGTCACCGCTCAGAGCTACGTGTGGAACATGCAGTGTGTTTGCCGAGTGTAAAGGGCGAAGGGACTGCTGCAAACAGAGGCCGAAGTGTCCGCTCTGTAAGCAGCCTGAAGTCACTCTACCCGTAACTCAATCCGAAGTGATGTTAAACGCTCAGAGGGCGTCAATTCTGCAGACGTTTGTCGCCTTTAAGGTAGCAATTTCTAATCAGAAATTAACATTTTCGCTCCTCCAATGAAAAAATTAAGTAGACGGTTCTGTACTCCCACCACTGTAAGTAGTAATGAGGCCCTTCAAATCAAGTGTATTTAAACCGCTCATCCAGATAACTGCGTCTCAAAATTTTATATTGTGATACTCCAGCCGATCCAGATGTCTTATAACTAGTCGCTGAATAGGTGGCCGAAACTTGTGACCCCCATTATCAGGGACTCCCTGTATCTGTTACAAAGTTTTCTAGATCGATAGTTCCCCCAGATTGTTTTCTCTTAAGAACGACTCAAAAATTATCTATTTTCTCAAATGCTTTTCCGCTAGGAAAACGTTTCGCAGAATATTCAGTAGTATAAAGTTACTAAAAGCACGTCACTTACTGTCTCACCAGGAAGCGGAAAGAGCACAAAGAAGTGCTACTTCCAGCATCTGTCGTTCCCCTACCTTTGACTGGCACCAGAGGTCGACGCATTACCTGCCCGCTAAGCCAGTGAGGGTTGGAATGGTTCTTCTGTTGAACTGCCTTTGGTGCTCTGTGGGAGGCATAATAGGCCGAAACCGTCTTCGCCAGTATCTAGTGTATGAAATGGAATATCGACAAGTGTATGAATGGAAGAAAGGGCTGGATGTAATTTGAATGTATCTGATTTTGTCTTAATAAAAACGATAAAATAATTAAATATTTCATCATAGTAATTGATTTTCTCATAATAAAATAAGGAAAATCATATGAAGATGTAGGTTTACAGATCAGACCGACTCTCATTTCAAATCTAATCATCCGCAGACGAATGGCCTCACAGAACATTTTATAGAACGTTGACATGTATGCTCTCGATGCACATTGATGTCGAACAGAGGGACTGCGATAGAATGGTGCCTATCATGACATTAGCATGCAATACAGCTAGCAAGACTCTATACCGTTTTCCCTGCTCCATGGTCGCAAGGCTGAAACGACTATCGATACGCTGCAACCGTTTCATACGGACGATACTCAAGAGACTACCTCATTACCAGGACCGAAGAAGCAAAACAGCAGACCCGCATACGATGATGACTCTAGAAGCCCAGGAGATAGACCAAAGACGCCGTAATGCCATGCAGCAGACAGTGGAATTCAGCCTTGGGGACTTAAATTATATTTTTCTGCCTGTGTGGAAGGGGGGACTGTGGGAAAAGTTACAAAAACGCTGCTTCGGGCCATATCGTATCCATTGTCGCTTGTCGGACGACACGTGCGAACTCGAGGATTAGGACCCTTCATCAAGAACACAAAAGCACAGATGCGACGAGGCACAGATCTATGATGGGGATATCTCACCCAAGGAAACTGAAGACTCGACGTGCTATCCCGAAGCTTCTGTGGACGAGGCTACCTTCGATGCTCATCGCAGGATGTGGCAGCTCGACCAGAATGCGCTGCCATACATAGATCACTGACAAGATGTACAGTCTTAGACAGTAAAACTGACCGCCGGACGGCCGCCACAGAGACTAAGTCCGAGTCATTCACTTAAGGTGGCCAATAAAACTGACCGCCCCTGACAACTCTTAAGTCCGGCAATCTGCTCAATTTGGCAACACTGTAAGATGCGGAAGTGTCAGGAGAAAGTGTTATCTACTTCCGAGAGGTTATCAGACAACGTGAGCCCGTGGTCTAGTGGAAGTCGGCTCTCAGCCGTGGCAGCGTGCGGACGGCCCCGCGCGCCGGCCAGTGCTGCGCTGCAGGCGTTTGTTTACTTCCGCGTCGTAGCTTTCAGGCTTGCGTCCGTCCACTGTGAACAACATGTCGAGCGCTTACCGCCGTGCGACCCTTAAAGTTTCCTTCCCAGCTGAACATGCGCGACCTCGTGCACATGAAGTTGAAACGTTCATACGTGAAGAAGTTCGTTTAGATCCTAACCACGTTATCGGAATCCATTTTTCGATCACGAGTAGTGTCGTTCATATTAAAATGACAAACACCGAGGTGTGTGAAGATGTTATTCGCCGCCATGCCAATGGACTTAAGTTCAAATACTCTGATGGTCACGTCGGAGCTGTAACACTTGAACTCGCAGAGTACGGTCAACGCACGATTAGGGTGTTTGAACTACCTTTTGAGGTGCCGAAGGACGAAGTTGTCTCTGCGTTACAACCATACGGTAACGTCATCGGTTACGTGGAGGAAAAATGGCAAACCTTCACGACCTACCATGTCCTTAATGGTGTGCGTCAGGTCAAAATTGAACTGAAAAAACATATTCCATCATACCTGACCATTGGCGGGGTGCGAGCCATTGTCATGTACGACGGCCAACCCCGAACATGTGCGGGTTGTGGACAAGAAGGACACGTCAGATCCGCCTGCATGCGACGCCGCCTGATCCAGACGCCGGTCGGCGAGGAAGCGTCCCCAGCGGTGATGACTCAGATCCCTGTCACATACGCCAAGGTTGCCCAGGAAGGTAGCACGTCTACACAGAGTCTTCCTGCTCCGTTGACGTCGTCTGATCAGGTAGATACACCCGCTCCTGAGATTCCTTCTGAGGTGCCCCAGACGCCAGATCCTAACCTGCCGAATCATCGCAGCACTGTGACTGAAAATGCTACTGACATGGACGTTGATCCGGGTGTGGTACCTACTTCTGCTTTCCTTCAGACTGGTCCGGAGTCAGACGAAAGCCACCCGCCATCGGACTCTGAACGACTTGTTCGAAAACAAGGGTCGACACGAAAGAGAAAGAAACGTAGCCGTACACCCCCTGATGAATCCATTCTACGGATGGATACCGGGGATGCAGACCCGAAGATGGACGACAAACCGATCTTTGATGACCGAAAGGCTGATGCGACAGACCCGCCACAGGCGACCACTGGCAACGAACACCCCTCATTACTGACGCCGTCGCCCCCACAGGTCGACGTTGAAGAGAGCCTATCCGATGAGACGAAAACTACGTCTCCTCTCCACGTGGATGACGTGCACAGCCGATGCCCTACCGCAGCATCAGTCTCCTGGGCAGACGACGTGGAGATCGAAGGGACTGGGGTGGACGCTGCTGATGATGGGGCACCTCCATCGGTTGCGCCCGCGCCCGCAAACTCTCCACAATAGCAGCCTCTTCAGCGGACCGGCTAGATCGACGACCTCTCGCTCCTGAAGAAGAAGCCCCGCCTGTGCCTGTGGGACTCCAACACCAGCATTATCGTGCCGCAACGATTAACCTCGCGACCATTCGTGCGCCCCACAAACTAGCGCTGCTCCGCGATATGGTTTATGATGCGGACATAGATATTGCGCTTTTTCAGGAAGTGCATGTCGCCGATTTTTCACCACCACATGGCTTCACGGTGCATCTTTCTCCCGCTTCGGACACCGGTAGTGGTGTTGCCATCATCTTACGCGAAGGTCTTTCTGCCGAAGATGTCCTATACCTCCCCAGCGGCAGAGGTATGGCCCTTACTCTCTTTGGTGTACGCATCATCAATATTTATGCGCCGTCGGGCTCCAGCTACCGCCGTGAACGTAATGACTTCTTCGCGAATGAAGTCACACCCCTTTTTATGGGACCACACGATGATTGGATCATGGGTGGAGACTTCAACTGCACCCAGCGACCTCAGGATCAATTGCCGCGTCACTCACCATGCGCCGCTCTGGAAACAGTCGTCACGCGGCTACAATTTGTCGACACGTGGAGACATGTTCACGGTGATCTTTTGGGTTTTACGTACCACACTGCGCACTCCTCTAGCCGACTGGATCGCATCTACATCTCGCGATCCCTAATTCAACACACTCGACAGGCTGAAATCTGGCCTGTTGCTTTCTCAGACCATGAGGCTTACTTCTGTGATGTTGTTCTCACAAGACAGGCAGTATGGCACGGACGTGGTTTATGGAAACTGAACACGGCACTTCTTAATTCACCTGACTGTCGACTTCTAATAGAAGACACTTGGATCACATGTAATAGACGCCGACCCACGTATCCGTCTACCATATCCTGGTGGATCCAGTGTGCAAAACCTGCTCTTCGAAAAACTTTAATCCGGTATGGCAAAGATGTTGTCGCCTGGAGGAAGAGCACTATGGACTTTTACTACAGGATCCTACGAGAATGCTCCACGATGCCAGCCTCCCCTGAGCGCCATACAAGGATGAACCAAGCTAAGGCCCAAATCTCCAATCTCATGCGACGGCATTTGGAAGGGGCGATAGTACGATCTCGTACTGCTGATCGCATGCCTCATGAACATCCGTCGATGTACCATATCGTCCAAGAACGACAAAATCGACGCCGAAAATTGATTCACGTCCTAACGGATCAAGACGGGCGTCGCTACGTAACCCAATCTGCCATAGGGAATGTGCTTCACGCCCACTACCGGCAGCTCTACGCCGCGGTTCCACATTCCCCAGAGTTGATCGAGGAAGTCTCACAGCTCAACTTCGGTGGTATCCCAGGAGATGCGGCGATTGAATTAATGTCGGAGGTGACTGATGAGGAAGTCCGCGATGCGATCCGGGCAGGAACCATCAATCGCTCCCCGGGCCCCGACGGTCTTCCCCTCGAATTTTATCGCACCTTCCGTGATTTGTTAGAGTCCACCTTCACCTCCATCTGTCGGGAACTGATGTCTCCGGAAGTACCTGTGCCGGACGCTTTCATGGAAGGAATTATTATTCCTGTACATAAACCGCACGGTGGCAACAATATCAGTGATTATCGGCCCCTCACCCTCCTTAACAGTGATATGAAAATCTTCACTCGCCTTTTGGCAGCACGACTTAAAAACGTTGCCCGATATGTTGTGTCGCCAGACCAAGCATCTTTGGGAGGCGACAACAATATTCGCACGGCTTTATGCCGCTACAGGGATATGATCGCCGTTACCCAGGCACAACGCCTCTCTGGGGCACTTGCGTCTTTGGACTTCAGTCAAGCTTTCGATAGGGTTGACCATTCGTTCCTTACGGCCGTTCTCCACCATATGGGTTTCCCGGTCGCCGTTATCACGGTAGTGACGCGCCTTCTGCGGGGTGCCTCATCCAGGATTATGTACAATGTCAGACTCACTCCACCGATAATAATAGGTCGATCCGTACGTCAAGGTTGCCCTCTATCAGCAATCTTGTACGCCTTTTCCTTGGAATCCTTGCTATGTGGACTAAGACAACGTTTGGTAGGGTTGTCCATAGATCGCTACCGATTCTGTTGCACGGCCTATGCTGACGATGTCGTCATCTGTTTACGTAATGCCGACGAAGTTCGAGCTGTTTTGACGTGGGTAGCGACTTATGGTGAGGCGTCGGGTAGCTCTTTAAACGTACGTAAGTCACAAGTTATGTTCATTGGCACGGGACTTCCCGTGGAGTGCGTTACACCTCTCACCACCGTTGATACCATTCGTTGTTTGGGAATAGATTTTTCATCTGATCTCCGGCGTTCAGCCACCATCAACTGCCGACGCCTCCTTTTAATGATCAGAGCAGGTCTTATGGACCATCGCCTTCGATCCCTAGATATTCTCCAACGAGCTCGATATGTCAATACATATATCGCATCCCGAGTTCCCCATATAGCGCAAGTTCTGCCTTTCCCGCGTACTGTGGCACGTCGCATGTTGGTAGCGATGGCATCTTTCGTCAGCTCTGGGATGTTGTTCAAAGTTAACTATGCGACCCTTACTCTTCCCCGTGAACGAGGTGGGATAGGTCTGTTTCACGTGCCGGATAGAGCTCGCGCCCTATTTGTCAGCTCCCAGATGACGGTATGGACACGTTGCCCAACGAGCCTCACTGGTCTCCTCCTGTCGGCATACTCGCCGGTCTCACTGTCAGCCCCAGTGATGATCGCGGATGTTCCGGCCCAGTTCCATTATATACGGTACTTCTTTCTGGAACTCAGTTATCTACGCCTCACCTTACCAAGACAGCTTTTACTCAAGACAAAGGCAGTATACAATGTCCTCCAATTAGGTCGTCCTCCTAACCCGATTGAACTAAAGTTCCCACAGGTTGACTGGCGTCATGTATGGCGCACGGTGTTCGCCTGTTACCTTGACACGAATGTTCAATCTGTCTGGTACATAACTGTCAATGGTAACCAAATCAACCAATTTCGCCTTCATCGTATCCACCTCGCCCAATCACCTCTATGCTCCACGTGTGGAGTGCCAGACAATGATGAACATCGGTTTGTTTGCGGACCGGCGGCGGAGGTTTGGCACTTGGTTCGACGTATTGTGGCTTTTCTAACGCGGGACATTCCGGATCGGATTACTCCCCTTTCATTATTATTTCCGGAACGTGACTATTTTCCTCGGACAAAGACCAATGCTGTGAATTGGATTCGCGGACATGCCATTCACTACTTATTTGGACAAACTGTAAACTCTGTACTCGATTTTTGGACATACCTCAATGACCGTCATTATGTCGTTGTCCGTCACCCAAAATACAGACAATTTTTCTCGAACTTCCTTGGGAGTGCTTTCCACGAGCCGCCTCGCAGCTGGAATGTGTTAAGCCAAGAGAGGAGAAGGTTTCCTGCTTGAACCAATGAACATTTCTGAACAATTGAACGGAACACATCAATTTCGAGAAGACGTGACTCAACATATTACCAGCGGGGCGCAGAAGGCCTGTGATCAATTACACAAAAAATAAATAAATAAAATAAAATAAAATAAATAAATAAATATAAAACAAAAAAAAATTAAAATAAAATTCAGAAAAAGGAAGATTTTGTTTTGTTTGTAAGGATAGCCCTAACCTTGATTTCCCATATTTCCCCTGGTATATAGGCAGCTCTCTGGGGTAGCTTTAGTCAGGAGCCAACGCCTGAAGTGGCCCAGATTTTTTTTTTTTTTTTTTTTTGTTGTAGGATGAAAAGTGGCGGTGGCACTTGTTTTTTTAGTTCCATTTTATTTTAAAAAAAGGGGTAGAAAAAAAAGGGGGGAAAAAAAAAGAAAAAAAAATAGCTCAGCTGTTTATATAAAAAAAAAATAAAATAAAATAAAAAAAACAAAAAAAAAGAAAAAAAAAGTGGTTAAGGCGTTGGACTGCTAATCCAATGATATAAAAAAAAAAAAAAAAAAAAGTGGCAAGCGTCGTGCGTTCTAAACTTAAAGTCGCCTGTTCGCGTCCAACTGTATTTCTTTTCTTTTTTTTTTTTTACCACACTCGGTCTAAAGTTATGAGTCTGACTGAACATCGAAGATAATTCTCTTAACATTCTACCCACCAACAATAAGTATTCCTGAAACAATTCCGCAGGACAGCTCGTGGCTGCGCGCGGACATAACAGCTTTCGCTCGAGCGTTTCCTCGCGCTGCAGCGGCTACCGGCCACCGGCCAGACGCCACCCGCCGCCTGAAATCCGGCGCCGCTCAGGTGAACGCGTCGCGACGCTGTCAGTGTGTGTCTCTAGTGTCATTTTCGAATTTAAAGTTCTTGTTATCATCTGGCAGCTAAGCAATGGATTTCGCAAACTTTAAAATCATGAACTACAGTTAAGCATTGTAAAATTGGGTCGCAAGTTCAAATACGTGTAACATCAGCAACACAACGTTTACTTTTGATATAACAGAGGGGTGAATGCAGAGGAGGCATCTAGAAGGATTTGAACTGTGTGTGGAGCGACTGCTTTTGGGAAAAATACGCCAGAAAAAGATATTCTTGTTTCAACGAAGATCGTTCTTGCATGAATGATTTTCCACATTAAGGAAGTCTCGACTACTGATATATGTGATAGATTACCATTTTACCATCATGCAACATTTGCATTCAACAGGCAAAGTTCAGAAGTCTGGTGTAGGAGTACTGCATGCTCTAATTCCAATTCTAGGGGCTACAGTCCGGAACCGCGGGACGGCTCCGGTTGCAGGTTCGAATCCTGCTGCGGGCATGGATGTGTGTGATGTCCTCAGCTTAGTTAGGTTTAAGTAATTCTCAGTTCTAGGGGACTGATGAACTAAGATGTTAAGTCCCATAGTGCTCAGAGCCATTTGAACCATCTAATTCGAAACAACAAAAATCAACGGAGTGACTATTATTGAACGTCATCAGGTCGCTCATCGAGCATTCCTATGCAGTACTGTTACTGGGGACGAGTTATGATGCCTTCATCGTTAGCTTCCTAAGAAGAAATGAATGGCTGAGCCCCTCCAAAAGACATAAACTCGAGCAAAGAGTAGTACGAACATAATATTTTACATCTGATAGCTCCAAAAGTGTGTTTTGGGCTACGAATTCTGCCCCAAGGGCTGTGTGCATCACGGCTGGAATTTGTTGCCAACAACTGAGACACGTTTCGGTCTTAGCGTAAGAAAATCGAGCAACAAAACTACATCACATGTGCTACTGTATGATAACACACTTCTTGATTTGAGAGACAAAACTATCCAGGAGACTGAAATTAAAGTAGTCTCTCAAGCACTTCTATTGATAGAGAAGTCCTCTCTCAAGCACTTGTCCCTCTCGTCATGTATTCGTAAAGATTTACCTTTCCCGCTCTTGATCGATCAACCGTCAACGCAATTCATTTCTAGACGAAAGTACTCTTAAAACTACTCTGGTATAATGATATCGTTGGAACCAGTAGGTTTCTACTGGCGTAGAATTTGTAAACAACTTTAGCATTGTCAGATCATTTTAGATATCGTGAAAGAAAATTCTTTTGCTGATTAATTTCTCTTTGATGATTACTGTTGCGTTTAGTAAACTAATGGAAAATCCAATTAAAATATTCACTGTACTAATGCAAAATAAATTCAGCTTACTACAGAAACATCACGACGGCAGACCATCTTAATAAAGCATTAAGTATCTGTACGACGATTGAGCCTATTTTAACACGAATTAGTAGGACATTACCGACTTTTGACTTCGAAAAGATCTGTATTTACTTCATTTCCTGTATCGTTCGCAATTATTATGAAAATGTGGCATTTCATAGATAAAATTATGTATTCACAACAACAAAAAATATGTCGTCATTATGAATTTGGCAGTACCGTAAGGTTTTCGCTCTGACACTAAGGGTTACTGAAAGTAGCAAGGCGCATTTTGCTCGAGCGTTGTCTTACGATTCCCTTATAGCGTTTGTATCTGCCTGCTTATAGCTCTACTACAAAAGAATTAAAAATCTGTCTCTGAGCGGGTCTCGAAAGGCGAACGAAAGCAGCTTGCACCTGGTAGCCAAACATGTTTCTTGGGAACAGGCTACTTCCTAAAGTGGGAAGACATTCTTTTGTGGTTGAATTGTTGGCAAATGTCAGTCAGACGTGTGCCGTCGGTCTAAGTGTTTTGGTGTGTTGAATTTGTACCAATTATTTTTCTACACGTTTTTTCTGTCCCAAATAGAGAGATGAAGTCTCAGATTAGTAATTTCACGTCATCTTGGTGAATTTTGCTCGTAGTATTTTCGAGTGTATATCTTTTATAGGGGCTCTGAATGAGCATAGTCATCAGTCGATTGTTGATGGATGCGATTTCTTTGACAGAGTTGATGATAGATCTGTGTTCGAGAAACGCAGTGCCTAAGATTGGTACGCCTTTCGCTACCTTTCGTTGTATTTTGCTCTTGATGATGCAGTGGTTTCCGTAATGCAAGTTTTATTTGTCAATTAATCGTGGTTCTTGAAGAGCAATGATGAGAATTTTATGGCGGACGATTTCTTTTGTGAGATTATTGAGGTTTCTTGTTTGGATAAATGTACCGATGTTTAGTTTTTAAATGAATGTTTTCGGCTTGTAGGGAAATTTACCAGAGATCTTCGATATTCTCTGCCGTGCTAACCTGGATTCCCCAGAGTGCGAATATCCAACTGCCGCCTATCGGTGGCCAGGTTGTGTACCACCTGGGGTAAAGTGACCTTTGCTTGCTTAGTTCATGTTTTCTTGTGTTTCATTGGTTTGGCCTGGGTGATACCGGGACCAGACAGGACCAGAGGGTGTTGAACCCTTTGGAAGCAAATATTTTCAGCCAAGCTCATTGAGATAACAGACGGTGACCAGAGTAGCGGTGATTTTCACTCAGATGTGTCTGGATTTTGGGTTTAACGGATTGTGAAGCCGTTCAGGATTGTGTTAGTATTTGGTTCACCCCAAGTATTTGATTTCCTCGGTACCACCCATATGGGGGACGGTTTCCCCTGTCGGCCACACGGGATTTTTATTATTATTATGTCATCAGCAAATCTGATATGGAGTATCTTCCCTCCACTGAAATAGATGTGTATTGTTCGATTCAATATTTCCATCAGATAAATATGGGTTATAATTACGTTACATTGCTGCTTGTCGACATATTTCTCATTTTTGCTTAGACAGTTGCTAGCTGTTACTCCATCATAGGAATTTATGTGCGCAGCATTGTTGCAATACAGACATTCAAATTATCCGATTTCTATAATTTCATTTAGATACAAGATCATCCTAATCGGATTCAGCCAGTCAGCCTTAATTTGGATATCCGATTACGACTCTCATCATATGATAGACTGGGTGAACCACATTCTTAATCGGACTGTAGAATCCAGATCACTTATCTATGACAGGGCGTGAATTCTTAAACACTGTGGAATATAATAATCCAATGTGATTATTATAAATACGTTATTTAAATATAAATATATGAACTAACGAGATAACAGTTTATTTACGGGAGCAGAGACCCATCCATCATAGCAGGGCAGTGTGAGATTCGTTTCAGGGCCAGATAGACAGCTGAGGAACTGACTGGTGCATGTGTTGTTCAACACACAGTAGTTGTCATCCTCACTGGAATCAATGACTATTTGCGTGTGTGTGTGTGCGCGCGCGCGCGCGCGCGTGCGCGCTTGTGTGTGTGTGTGTGCGTGTGTGTGTGTGTGTGTGTGTGTGTGTGTGTGTGTGTGTCTGTTTTCGTGTTAACGCAGAGGTAACAAGGTCATTGCCATGTGTCCCTAACAAATGCAAGCGACCTTTGGACGAACATAGAAAACGTATGGTAGGAAGTACACCATCACGCTACACTGTCGACGACTTAATGAAATCAATTCCCCTACGCCCTCGTGAAATCTTACGTAATGGTCGTGGGTGGGTTGGTTACTAAAAGTATACTAGCCCACAAAGCCCATGTGGACAATTATCTGATAATCGGTCAAGATTTGCTTTGTCGCAGCTCTTTAGCATACAACAAGTCCATTTACCTTCACTCCCCTCCTTACAATCCTTGCAATGCAAGGTAATTGAAAAATCTCATCCACTCTACGCCAACTGAGGAACTGACTGGTGCACGTGTTGTTCAACCCACAGTAGTTGTCATCCTCACTGGAATCAATGACTGTTTGTGTTTGTGTTTGTGTGTGTGTGTGTTAGCGCACATGTGTGTATTCAGCAATGACTGCCAGCTGCAACAACACTTCACAGAATCCTTGCGGCAGGCAACACAACTGTGCGTGCACTTCAGACTTCATTCAGTGAGACGTCAGGAGATGGATGAAAACGTCAAAATAACGTCGCTTTCGACGTGTGTGTGTGTGTGTGTGTGTGTGTGTGTGTGTGTGTGTGTGCGTGCGTGCGTGTGTTTTCGTGTTGACGCACAATCTGATTCAATACAAGCAACAATAAATATTGCTTCAAATATGACTGTAAGGTATTTTAATGTGATGGGAAGTTACAAACTGAATTTTTACCCATCCCACGTCCTGCGTATTACTTTAAGTAAGATGTATTAACTCCATAGTATCGTTAGCAGAGACAGTGCGCTCTTGTTGTCGAGGCTCGCGACAAGTGCAGCGATTAGCAGTGCCCAATACCGCCGCGATTTGTTTTTGTTGTCTGAGCGTGGACACTGCAGCAGACGCTTCGCCCTAAACAGAAAGAAATCACCTTTGCTCTGACTGAAGTGAGCGGATATCACTGCCTGCGTGTTCTTATAGTAACCAACGTGAGACTCTACTTACAGGTGCCATGGAGCAATTGCAACGGGTATCATGTCATTAGTCATCAGAATATTAACCAGTGATGAAATGTCCACTCTATTTGAATCCCAAGAAAATAGAAACCTCCTCACAAAGGAATGTGAGATGATATCAAAATATATCCAACATACAAAAATTAATTGGAGGGCTTTCATGTATGCAGTAATAGCACACAAGGAAATATTATATCTTGGAAGCGTATATTTCATTTCCTCTTCTCATATTAACGCCCTTGTTTTAATATGAAGTGAAAAAATAAACACGAAAAACTAAAGTTCATGAGAAGCATATAAGTCATTTCCTCTTCTCATATCACAACTTTTGTTTTAGTATGAAGTAAAAAAGTAAACAGTTTAGAGTTCTGAAGCATAATATGACACCAGATTCTTATCGTAGGCGCTATCGGAAACGCCAAAAGCAGGGAGCTGTCCATTCTTTTGTCCAACAGTCGGTTTCCTTTCATGTATTACTCCCGCTAGGAGATTCTTATTTAAGGACTTGTGGGCATCAAGTTCTTCAGCAGAACAAGCCTATGTTATAGTGCCAATTACGGTATGGAAAAAATGCAACAAAGACGAGTTCCGCTAGAGCAGTGAGGATATTTGCACATGTGTGTATTCAGCAAAGACTGCCAGCTGCCACAACACTTCACAGAATCCTTGCGGCAGGCAACACAACTGTGCGTGCACTAAAGACTTCATTCAGTGAGACGTCAGGAGATGGGTGAAAACATCAAATTAACGTCGCTTTCCGAGTCGTACTCATTCCAGAATGAGGTGTTACTAAGGTAGTTGAGCGTTCTAGCAATTACACTTTTATGATTCCCATATGAGTATTTCGAAAGCCAAAAGAACCCGTTAGTGTGAAACTATCGGTAACTGCATTAATATCAAACTGCAAGAACTTGAGACAATGCGTGGACTCTTCTCTCAGCTGGGTGACCTATTACTGTTATTTAGCATTCTCTCCGTCCTAGTCGTAAAGCAAATGGAACTTCAGAGGCGCTTTCCGCTATTCTTGACAAACATCAGCAACCTGTAACCACTGAGAGTCACAACTGCGTGATGATAATGGTTCAGGTTGTCAGTAGTTGTGGTGGTGTTATGCTGTCAAACTGCTTACAGTAACGTTAATGGTGGCGCACGTAATTTAGCGCTGACTACCTACTTAAGTAAAGATAGTGGTGAGGCGTCGTCGCTTGTCTTTATTTGGCCTCAGTTTGAGTAATCCGATTTAACGAACATAGTACTCCAATCGCGGGCTCCTAATACAGTATGACTGCAGAGATTATCGTGCGGATATTACACTAATTCTGCAATGAAATGCTTAACAAATCTTACCCTCAGCTATGCAGCTGTAATGACTCATTACACAGGTACGCAATGTTGCACTTGGTTAAGTGGTCCGTTCGCTGCAATCCTGCTTGTACTGTTCGTAAATACTCGTATACTTCAGAAATGGTTCAAATGGCTCTGAGCACTATGGGACTTAACTTCTGAGGTTATCAGTCCGCTAGAACTTAGAACTACTTAAACCTAACTAGCCTAAGGACCTCAGACACATCCATGTCCGAGACAGGATTCGAACCTGCGACTGTAGCGCCTGGAACCGCTAGGCCACCCCGGCCTGCATACTTGTATACTGACCATTCGTTATTTTACTAAATATGAACTACAATCTGAATCGCTTGTATATGACATCGGCTAGCTTTGGCACAAAGTAATCACTAAGGGTTGGATGCCGTCGAAGTCCTGTTACATTGATGGCAAGACAAATGTTCGCAAATCACCTCTATTGCCTCAAAAAGAATTGCATCTTAAATATCGAAGGACCGACGTCCACACTGTCACAGCGCGTTGAAATACAGCAACGACGGCAGATGAAAATTTGTGATCGACTGGGCTTCGAACCCAGACCTCCTGCTTACTAGACAGACGTTCTGATGACTGGACTATTATTTTTTTGTTTAATGTTTGAGAAGATTTTCAGCACCAGGTAGGCGGAGGCAAAGAGGGCAGGGGTCGAAGATCCGAGGCCTGGCCACAATGCCTCTCCCTTACCTGCACTGAGCAGCTGCTATTATTCCCATGTATTCCATGTTTGCACCCGAATATTCTTTTAAGTTGTAGAACAAAACTGAAGTAGTAATTTAGGTAAAGTAAATTACAGATTGCCACCTCCAGTGGAGTGCGTTCCTTGTAGAACATAACTTATAACAATGGAAAGGGTGACGGAAAAATCCATAACAAACATTCATTCAGAAATATATCCACATTTTAATTTATTATGCACTGGATGAATCTGAGGTCTGTAAGGAAGCCATATATTTTTCAACAAATAAAAGAAATTTCGGAGCCGGAGGGGTTTTGCCAAATTAGAACAGTTCTGATTTTAGATCCAACGTAAAAGAGTATTCCAGGAATAAAAAAAGTGAAAGAATACATTCCTCATTTAATGAATAAAAGTGCCCACCTCTTTGCAGATAAAAAATTTCAAACCATTCCTTATATATGTTATTATTGTTCAGCTTGAAATGTTCTACTGCAATATAGAACATGTACTGTACTAAGTTTTGTTTGTTGTGACGTAAAACACAAACTGTCCCAGATGCCACGAATAACTGTTATTCTTTGCGAACGGGTAACATTTCCAGTCGGGTTGTAAAGCTTCAGTTATCGGTATTTGACTTTCTGCGGTTCTATTGACAGTGCTAACTTCTTCGTAGTCCAGTTCCAAATTCTGATTCTATATTCACATGAGAAGATGTGCGCTACAGTTTCTACAAGCCGTCATTTGTCGCCGTATGGAGATGGTCTCAATTTGATTTTACATAATCGTTCCGCTGTGGGTATGGTTTCGTTTACAAAGTCGCACCATACGGCACTTACTCTAGTTGGTATAATTTTATTGTTGATATTTTTCCAGACGTTCCTCCAGTTTTTTGTTGGTTAAGTTACCGGAATTGGTTTGTGAAGACGATGTCTGGTAATATAATCATAAACGGTTCTAGTGTTGGTTTGTGCTCGTGGAAGTCTTATACAGCTCCAAACGCCATAGTACTTTCGGACGTAATCTAGGCTGGCGTGCTACATTAACAGGAGCGTTCCTATCCCCAGGATCTAACGAGAGGAACAGAAGTTTCGTGATGCCTGTCTTAGTGGCGTGTATTAGTTTAAAAGCACGTCTTTAATTCCAAGTCCTCCGTTTTGAATCTGCAAAGTTGCCGTGTCGAAGGATACTTTGATGATATTTTGTTTCCACAGATACCAAGAGGCTACAGCTTATATTTTTATGTGCCGTGATCTGCAGTATCGGTAAGACTGCTCCGACGTAATATATTTTTCTAAGTATGTATGTATTTATAATCTGAACTTTGTGCAGTCGGTCTAACGATCGCATGTCATTGTCCTTCAACAAGGTTCTGATGACATTGAGTTTCCGCTCCCAATTGTTCGTGGCCATGCGCTTGGGATTCGCCCTTAACTACAATCCGAGTTGGAGTCTCTCTTCAGTTACATCCAACCAGTTCGCATCTATTGCACTATTGCAAGAACCGAGATGCAGTATTTTGGTATTAAAATTTTGTAAATCCGGGTTCGAATCTGGTCAGGCACAAATTTTAATCTGACGCTGTTGTTCTATTTTAATGCCTATGACAGCCTGGACATCTGTCCTTCAATCTTTAATTGATTAAGAAGTCTGTCTATTTCGATTCGTAGTGTCTGTTCATTCGGAAATGTCCTAAGAACAGACATACACGCACACGCACACACACACACACACACACACACACACACACACACACACACACACACACACATTTATATCATAAGTGCTATTCGGAAAACGTTTGGCAACTCAGTGATAGTGCCGGACTGGAGCTGCATCAACCTACTCATTTCACTAGATATTGTTGTAATTTTCTGAACAATTCCTGTTTAATAAGTGACAGCAACAGTGTCTCTCATCGTTTACTTTGTCGGAAACCTGCTTTCTTCTGCCCTAGGCTATACTATAGCAATGAGTGATTGCTCACATTCTTGATACCTCACTGGACATGCTACTGCAACTGTAGCCAAAGAATCAAATCCCACTGGAAAAGTATGTTTCAAGTCAGATGGTTTTGCTCCTCTCCTACTGTCATTGAAAACGATCGCAACGAAATTAAGTATAGGTATTCTATGAAACCCTTGAGTTCATACTGCGGTGCTGTGAAGACGAAAAAGTAGTTTTCACAATTATCAGATGACAGATAGAACGTGTCAGATTCCACTAATTATGATTGCATCATTAACTGTTGGTTCACAGGCGCTTTTCTGCCGCTTATTGTAACTGTTATTTGTATGTTAGAGCTGGAAGAATAGAAACATCAAATTTTCGCCATATGGAATGTTCGAATTCACCTTAAGTCTTCACGTTTCGAGCAAAGGCAGAATATCCATCAAGAAAGCTGACAACAATAAGCCGAGTCATGCCTGTCTTCTGGTGGATGTGCCAATGACAGTGATTGTACAGCAAAGAGGCATTGCCAACTCAACCACTGGAGAAGCTCCTAAATTGTGAATCACGTCTGGTGAATACGCTTTCAAGGTTTCGATCCGATTAAGATAGTAAAACACAAATAACTGTCGCAGTTATTAATATATGACATTTACTTTGCATTCAGTGCATCGATGTATTACAAGTAATTGCACTCTGGCCTCTAAACCTAGTTACAGAAATGCGAATAAGACTCATGGGCATATAATGAGGATCTTGCGGCCCTTGCCACCCGCAACTTTGAGATGAAGCTGTAGTCGCTTCCGAGGTCACTCACAGAACACATCAGCTGGTATCCTTCCTGGCACTATAACTGAAACTTGGCAACAGCGCAGAATATGTTTGGCAACTCTGTGACCGATGAGTTACTTCCTTGATGGCACAGAACTATCCTGCTAAATTCACTTGATATTATCGTGTCATTTCAATTGAATACTGTAAGTGATTTCCTCTTGAGACGTGACATAAGGATATCAGTTAATGCTTTTGAGTCAACGAAAGTGGTTTCACACGGGAAATACAACTACTCTCGTCTCTTATGTTGCGATTTATTTGCCATAGCGGCTACTGAGCCAGTAAGTACGTCAAATACGCGCACCTGTTCGCTAGCTCCTAGGTAAACAGTCGGCTCTCAGCCGTGGCAGCGTGCGGACGGCCCCGCGCGCCGGCCAGTGCTGCGCTGCAGGCGTTGTTTACTTCCGCGTCGTAGCTTTAAGGCTTGTGTCCGTCCACCGTGAACAACATGTCGAGCGCTTACCGCCGTGCGACCCTTAAAGTTTCCTTCCCAGCTGAACATGCGCGACCTCGTGCACATGAAGTTGAAACGTTCATACGTGAAGAAGTTCGTTTAGTTCCTAACCACGTTATCGGAATCCATTTTTCAATCACGAGTAGTGTCGTTCATATTAAAATGACAAACACCGAGGTGTGTGAAGATGTTATTCGCCGCCATGCCAATGGACTTAAGTTCAAATACTCTGATGGTCACGTCGGAGCTGTAACACTTGAACTCGCAGAGTACGGTCAACGCACGATTAGGGTGTTTGAACTACCTTTTGAAGTGCCGAAGGACGAAGTTGTCTCTGCGTTACAACCATACGGTAACGTCATCGGTTACGTAGAGGAAAAATGGCAAACCTTCACGACCTACCATGTCCTTAATGGTGTGCGTCAGGTCAAAATTGAACTGAAAAAACATATACCATCATACTTGACCATTGGCGGGGTGCGAGCCATTGCCATGTACGACGGCCAACCCCGAACATGTGTGGGTTGTGGACAAGAAGGACACGTCAGATCCGCCTGCATGCGACGCCGCCTGATCCAGACGCCGGTCGGCGAGGAAGCGTCCCCAGCGGTGATGACTCAGATCCCTGTCACATACGCCAAGGTTGCCCAGGAAGGTAGCACGTCTACACAGAGTCTTCCTGCTCCGTTGACGACGTCTGATCAGGTAGATGCAACCGCTCCTGAGATTCCTTCTGAGGTGCCCCAGACGCCAGATCCTGACCTGCGAATCATCGCAGCATTGTGACTGAAAATGCTACTGAGGTGGACGTTGATCCGGGAGTGGTACCTACTTCTGCTTTCCTTCAGACTGGTCCGGAGTCAGACGAAAGCCACCCGCAATCGGACTCTGAACGACCTGTTCGAAAACAAGGGTCTACACGAAAGAGAAAGAAACGTAGCCGTACACCCCCTGATGAATCCATTCTACGGATGGATACCAGGGATGCAGACCCGAAGATGGACGACGAACCGCTCTTTGATGACCAAAAGTCTGATGCGAAAGACCCGCCACAGGCGACTATTGGTAACGAACACCCCTCCTTACTGGCGCCGTCGCCCCCACAGGTCGACGTTGAAGAGAGCCTATCCGATGAGACGAAAACTACGTCTCCTCTCCACGTGGATGATGTGCACAGCCGATGCCCTACCGCAGTATCAGTCTCCTGGGCGGACGACGTGGAGATCGAAGGGACTGGGGTGGACGCTGCTGATGATGGGGCACCCCCATCGATTGCGCCCGCGCCCGCAAACTCTCCAAAATAGCAGCCTCTTCAGCGGACCGGCAAGATCGACGACCTCTCGCTCCTGAATAAGAAGCCCCATCTGTGCCTGTGGGCCTCCAACACCAGCATTATCGTGTCGCAACGATTAACCTCGCGACCATTCGTGCGCCCCACAAACTGGCGCTGCTCCGCGATATGATTTATGATGCGGACATAGATATTGCGCTTTTTCAGGAAGTGCATGTCGCCGATTTTTCACCACCACATGGCTTCACGGTGCATCTTTCTCCCGCTTCGGACACCGGTAGTGGTGTTGCCATCATCTTACGCGGAGGTCTTCCTGCCGAAGATGTCCTATACCTCCCCAGCGGCAGAGGTATGGCCCTTACTCTCTTTGGTGTACGCATCGTCAACATTTATGCGCCGTCGGGCTCCAGCTACCGTCGTGAACGCAATGCCTCCTTCGCGAATGAAGTTACACCTCTTTTTATGGGACCACACGATGACTGGGTCATGGGTGGAGACTTCAACTGCACCCAGCGACCTCAGGATCAATTGCCGCGTCACACGCCATGCGCAGCTCTGGAAACAGTCCTCACGCGGCTACAATTTGTCGACACGTGGAGACATGTTCACGGTGATCTTTTGGGCTTTATGTACTGCACTGCGCACTCCTCTAGCCGACTGGATCGCATCTACATCTCGCGATCCCTAATTCAACACACTCGACAGGCTGAAATCTGGCCTGTTGCTTTCTCAGACCATGAGGCTTACTTCTGCGATGTTGTTCTCACAAGACAGGCGGTATGGCACGGACGTGGTTTATGGAAACTGAACACGGCACTTCTTAATTCACCTGACTGTCGACTTCTAATAGAAGACACTTGGATCACATGTAATAGACGCCGACCCACGTATCCGTCTACCACATCCTGGTGGATCTAGTGTGCAAAACCTGCTCTTCGAAAAATTTTAATCCGGTACGGCAAAGATGTTGTCGCTTGGAGGAATAGCACTATGGACTTTTACTACAGGATCCTACGAGAATGCTCCACGATGCCAGCCTCCCCTGAGCGCCATACAAGGATGAACCAAGCTAAGGCCCAAATCTCCAATCTCATGCGACGGCATTTGGAAGGAGCGATAGTACGATCTCGTACTGCTGATCGCATGCCTCATGAACATCCGTCGATGTACCATATCATCCAAGAACGACAAAATCGACGCCGAAAATTGATTCACGTCCTAACGGATCAAGAAGGGCATCGCTACGTAACCCAATCTGCAATAGGGAATGTGCTTCACGCCCACTACCGGCAGCTCTACGCCGCAATTCCACATTCCCCAGAGTTGATCGAGGAAGTCTCACAGCTCAACTTCGGTGGCATCCCAGGAGATCCGGCGATTGACTTGATGTCAGAGGTGTCTGATGAGGAAGTCCGCGATGCGATCCGGGCAGGAACCATCAATCGCTCCCCAGGACCCGACGGTCTTCCCCTCGAATTTTATCGCACCTTCCGTGATTTGTTAGAGTCCACCTTCACCTCCATCTGTCGGGAACTGATGTCTCCGGAAGTACCTGTGCCGCACGCTTTCATGGAATGAATTATTATTCCTGTACATAAACCACACGGTGGCAACAATATCAGTGATTATCGGCCCCTCACCCTCCTTAACAGTGATATGAAAATCTTCACTCGCCTTTTGGCAGCACGACTTAAAAACGTTGCCCGATACGTTGTGTCGCCAGACCAAGCATCTCTGGGAGGAAATGATAATATTCGCACGGCTTTATGCCGCTACAGGGATATGATCGCCGTTACCCAGGCACAACGCCTCTCTGGGGCACTTGCGTCTTTGGACTTTAGTCAAGCTTTTGATAGGGTTGACCATTCGTTCCTTACGGTCGTTCTCCACCATATGGGTTTCCCAGTCGCCGTTATCACGGTAGTGATGCGCCTTCTGCGGGGTGCCTCATCCAGGATTATGTACAATGGCAGACTCACTCCACCGATAATAATAGGTCGATCCGTACGTCAAGGTTGCCCTCTATCAGCAATTTTATACGCCTTTTCCTTGGAATCCTTGCTATGTGGACTAAGACAACGTTTGGTAGGGTTGTCCATAGATCGCTACCGATTCTGTTGCACGGCCTATGCTGACGATGTAGTCATCTGTTTACGTAATGCCGACGAGGTTCGAGCTGTTTTGACGTGGGTAGCGACTTATGGTGAGGCGTCGGGTAGCTCCTTAAACGTACGTTAGTCACAAGTAATGTTCATTGGCACGGGACTTCCCGTGGAGTGCGTTACACCTCTCACCACCGTTGATACCATTCGTTGTTTGGGAATAGATTTTTCATCTGATCTCCGGCGTTCAGCCACCATCAACTGCCGACGCCTCCTTTTAATGATCAGAGCAGGTCTTATGGACCATCGCCTTCGATCCCTAGATATTCTCCAACGAGCTCGATATGTGAATACATATATCGCATCCCGAGTTCCCCATGTAACACGAGTTCTACCTTTCCCGCTTACTGTGGCACGTCGCATGTTGGCAGCGATGGCATCTTTCGTCAGCTCTGGGATGTTGTTCAAAGTTAACTATGAAACTCTTACTCCTCCCCGTGAACGAGGAGGGATAGGTCTGTTTTACGTGCCGGAAAGAGCTCGCGCCCTATTTGTCAGCTCCCAGATGACGGTATGGACACGTTGCCCAACGAGCCTCACTGGTCTCCTCCAGTCGGCATACTCGCCGGTCTCACTGTCAGCCCCAGTGATGATCTCGGATGTTCCGGCCCAGTTCCATTATATACGGTACTTCTTTCTGGAACTCAGTTATCTACGCCTCACCTTACCAAGACAGCTTTTACTCAAGACAAAGGCAGTATACAATGTCCTCCAATTAGGTCGTCCACCTAACCCGATTGAACAAAAGTTCCTCCAGGTTGACTGGCGTCATGTATGGCGCGCGGTGTTCGCCTGTTACCTTGACACGAATGTACAATGTGTCTGGTACCTTACTGTCAATGGTAAGCAAATCAACCAATTTCGCCTTCATCGTATCCACCTCGCCCAATCACCTCTATGCTCCACGTGTGGAGTGCCAGACAATGATGAACATCGGTTTGTTTGCGGACCGGCGGCGGAGGTTTGGCACTTGGTTCGACGTATTGTGGCTTTTCTAACGCGGGACATTCCGGATCGGATTACTCCCCTTTCATTATTATTTCCGGAAAGTGACTATTTTCCTCGGAGAAAGACCAATGCTGTGAATTTGATTCGCGGACATGCCATTCACTACATATTTGGACAAACTGTAGACTCTGTACTCGATTTTTGGACATACCTCAATGACCGTCATTATGTCGTTGTCCGTCACCCAAAATACAGACAATTTTTCTCGAACTTCCTTGGGAGTGCTTTCCACGAGCCGCCTCGCAGCTGGAATGTGTTAAGCCAAGAGAGAATAAGATTTCCAGTTTGAACCAATGAACATTTCTGAACAATTGAACGGAACACATCAATTTCGAGAAGACGTGACTCAACATATTACCAGCGGGGCGCAGAAGGCCTCTGATCACTTACACAAAAAAAAAAAAAAAAAAAAAAAAAAAAAAAAAAAAAAAAAAAAAAAAAAAAAAAAATTTCAGAAAAAGGAAGATTTTGTTTTGTTTGTAAGGATAGCCCTAACCTTGATCTCCCATATTTCCCCTGGTATATAGGCAGCTCTCAGGGGTAGGTTTAGTCAGGAGCCAACGCCTGAAGTGGCCTAGATTTTTTTGTTATAGGATGAAAAGTGGCGGTGGCACTTTTTTTTTAGTTCTATTTTATTAACGGGTTTTCAAAAGAAAAGAAAATGTTTAAAAAAAAAAGAAAAAAAGGGGCTAGAGCACTATAAAAAAAAGAGGTCCTTGGTTCAAATCTCCCCTCGAGCAAAATATCTTTCTTTATTTTGGCAAAGTTATGAAAAAAAAAATTAAAAAAAAAGGTAACGTGCTGGCCTGTCAGATGCACGCTGCCTTTGTTCGCCTTTCGACACTCGCTGAATGCAAGATTTTTAATTCTTTTGTAGCAGAACTACAAGCAGGCAGATACAAATTCAATGAGGGAATGGTAAGACAACGTTCTAGCAAAATTCGTCTTGCTACTTTTAGTAACCCTTAGTGTCAAAGCGAAAAACCTTACGGTACTGCCAAATTCATAATGCCACTTTTATTTTCTGCCGACATACTTTTTTGTTGTTGTGAATACGTAATTTTATCTATGAACTGCCACATTTTCATAATCATGTGAGGTACGACTTCACCAACTTGTCGGGAAGGTGGAAAAAGCACTACCCTTTCTGGATGCTCTCTGTATCTTCCTGGATGTCGAGGGGGTTCTAGTAATACGACCTTCGAGTAAATGGTTAGAGAAGAAGAACCTAGTGGGGAATGAACTCATAGATGAGCTGAATGCGAGAGACTACTCTTGAAAAGAATAAGTAGACGATTTATTCACAGTAAGACTTAGAAAATTTGATAGTATTGTTAAACCTATGTGCACTGAACATTGTGAAAAAGTATTTAAAGACAAGCCGCACGAAAATTGGTGCAGTATTATTTATGGGGAAGCATGTCCAGCACATATACTGAAAAATTATGTTTCTCGATGAAACTTTAGAGAGGGTTGAAGTGTATGTAGAGGTAGCCCTGGATGGAAAACTATTATGAACACCTCACATAAAGAATATATTCCACTGCGAAAGATAATCTTATAAGCACTAGAAGCTGCTGTATGGTAAACTGGGGTCTAAACCCAGTACGTACTGGATATACAACTCTGCAAAAATACCAATGATAATTTAGTGTCATATAATATGAACAAAGTCGAACAGAAGGTGGCTGCTAGGGAGTCTCGCAAAGCGCAGAGACTGGCCTGCTTTCACAAACAGACGGAATTAGCAGGACATCCACTCTTGGGATGGATATTAGGCTAGACATGCCCGCCTTACACCTGTGGCTTAAAATGGAGGCCGCAGCAGGGACATAAAGGCTAAAAATTGTAAATAACTGGATATAGTTAGAATATACGGAATCCCAAAACAGTACGGCAATGGCTGGGGAAATGCCGACTAACTATACAGTAACTTCTAGCTGTTTCAATAAACCTTGCCATGTAACAGTTGGAAGCAGGGAGCAGCGGAAGAACGAACCACTACACCGTTCAGGAGACATAATATAGTTGTATACTGACAGGTCGAAAACAGATGAAACCACCGGGTCTGGTGTACTGCCTAGAATCTCTTTAGGGAAGATGGCCACAGTATTACATAGAATCTTCTATCAACATATGCGCGGAGGAGAATTAGAGTAGACCCTACAAAAATCGTAGCATCTACTTTATTCAGACAGCCAAGCAGCTCTGAAATCTCTATCAGCCCCTGCGACCGAAGGTCGTTGCAGAATGCCATGAAGCATTTTCTTTCGGACATGTCCGAAAGAACAGACACCACACATATATCCATACACAGAGTGTTTCAGGAGGAATATTAGATACTTTAGTAGGTGGTAGTACAGACGAATTGCATAAAAAAATTCCATATAAATGCGTCCACTTTTTATTTTGTACAGAGATACAGCTGTTATTACGTAACCCTAACAAACTGAAAGCAAAGGCAACGAGGACATTCAAAGTTGATTTTCAAAAATTCCCCCACCAACTTCAATGCACATTTGACTGCTCTTGATAGCACCACGTGTAGGTCGTCTTTGCGTTCTTTTATGAGGGCTGCACTATTCATAATCCGAACGATCAAATCGGCTCTTGGGTTTACTTTTTCTTCGTAGACTTCGCCTTTAACCATCCCCGCAGGCAAAAATCGAAAGAGAAAAGGTCCGGGGACCTTGAAGGCCAAGAAAAGTGCCCATATCCAATGATCCATCTTCCAGGAAATGTTAGGTTTGGATAATGTGTCACCTGACGACTAGAATGTGCAGGAGCCCCGTCATGCTGGAGTAACATACGCATTCTTGTAGCCAAATGAACTTCTTCCAATGACGCCGGAAGCTCATTTTCAAGGAAGTGTAGACAACTGGGTCCTGTAAGGACCAACATACGAAACGAAAATGCATTGAACCCAGCTATCTGTACGTTCAATAAAAATTGGACGCATGTTATATGTCATTATTTCAACAATTTGTCTATACTGCCATCTCCTAGAATATTTACTATTCCTCCTGAAACATCCTGTATAATTATTTGGGTCTCCATGGGTCATCGAAAGTTTTCAGTGCTAGACGCACGACATCGTCCGACCCTCGCGGGAATACAGTGTGGACGCAAGCTAGTGGAACAATGGCCGGCGGGGTACCGCGCATGTGGTATGCGGCAAAAATGGGATTTCGCGTCTGACGAGGAGCGTGTGTAGATAGGTGCTGCAGAGAGGTTGACTGCTGTGTCATCATAGTATCCACCGTCGGAGGTTCGAATCCTCCCTACGCCATGGGTGTGTGTGTTGTCGATAGCGTAAGTTAGTTTAAGTTAGATTAAGTAATGTGTAAGCTTAGGGACTGATGACCTAAGCAGCTTGGTCTCATAAGTTCTAACCACAAATTTACAAAATCTTAATACCAAAATACTGCACCTCGGTTCTTACAATGGTGCAATAGATGCGCACTGGTTAGATCTAACTGAAGAGAGACTCCAACTCCGACTGTGGTTAAGGGGGAATCCCAAGCGCATGGCCACTAACAACTGGAAGCGGAACCTTGTTGAAGGACCATGACAGGACCGGATCTTGGACCCCTGTCCTCTTTGCCTCCGCCTACCTGGTGCTGAAATTCTTCTCAAACATTAAACAAAAATAATAATAGTCCAGTCATCAGAACGTCTGTCTAGTAAGCAGGAGGTCTGCGTTCGAATCCCAGTCGGTCACAAATTTTCATCTGCCTTCGTTGCTGTATTTCAACGCGCTGTGACAGTGTGGACGTCGGTCCTTCGATATTTAAGATGCAATTCTTTTTGAGGCAATAGAGGTGATTTGCGAACATTTGTCTTGCCATCAATGTAACAGGACTTCGACGGCATCCAACCCTTAGTGATTACTTTGTGCCAAAGCTAGCCGATGTCATATACATGCGAATCAGATTGTAGTTCATATTTAGTAAAATAACGAATGGTCAGTATACAAGTATGCAGGCCGGGGTGGCCGAGCGGTTCCAGGCGCTACAGTCGCAGGTTCGAATCCTGTCTCGGACATGGATGTGTCTGAGGTCCTTAGGCTAGTTAGGTTTAAGTAGTTCTAAGTTCTAGCGGACTGATAACCTCAGAAGTTAAGTCCCATAGTGCTCAGAGCCATTTGAACCATTTCTGAAGTATACGAGTATTTACGAACAGTACAAGCAGGATTGCAGCGAACGGACCAATTAACCAAGTGCAACATTGAGTACCTGTGTAATGAGTCATTACAGCTGCATAGCTGAGGGTAAGATTTGTTAAGCATTTCATTGCAGAATTAGTGTAATATCCGCACGATAATCTCTGCAGTCATACTGTATTAGGAGCCCGCGATTGGAGTACTATGTTCGTTAAATCGGATTACTCAAACTGAGGCCAAATAAAGACAAGCGACGACGCCTCACCACTATCTTTACTTAAGTAGGTAGTCAGCGCTAAATTATGTGCGCCACCATTAACGCTACTGTAAGCAGTTTGACAGCATAACACCACCACAACTACTGACAACCTGAACCATTATCATCACGCAGTTGTGACTCTCAGTGGTTACAGGTTGCTGATGTTTGTCAAGAATAGTGGAAAGCGCCTCTGAAGTTCCATTTGCTTTACGACTAGGACGGAGAGAATGCTAAATAACAGTAATAGGTCACCCAGCTGAGAGAAGAATCCACGCATTGTCTCAAGTTCTTGCAGTTTGATATTATTGCAGTTACCGATAGTTTCACACTAACGGGTTCTTTTGGCTTTCGAAATACTCATATGGGAATCATAAAAGTGTAATTGCTAGAACGCTCAACTACCTTAGTAACACCTCATTCTGGAATGAATACGACTCGGAAAACGACGTTAATTTGACGTTTTCATCCATCTCCTGACGTCTCACTGAACGAAGTCTGAAGTGCAAGAACAGTTGTGTTGCCTGCCGCAAGGATTCTGTGAAGTGTTGTGGCAGCTGGTAGTCATTGCTGAATACACACATGTGCGCTAACACACACACACAAACACAAACACAAACAGTCATTGATTCCAGTGAGGGTGACAACTACTGAGGGTTGAACAACACGTGCACCAGTCAGTTCCTCAGTTGGCGTAGAGTGGATGAGATTTTTCAATTACCTTGCATTGCAAGAATTGTAAGGTGGGGAGTGAACGTAAATGGACTTCTTGTATGCTAAAGAGCTGCGACAAAGCAAATCTTGACCGATTTTCAGATAACTGTCCACATGGGCTTTGTGGGCTAGTATACTCTTAGTAACCAACCCACCCACGATCATTACGTAAGATTTCTCGAGAGCGTAGGGGAATTGATTTCATTAAGTCGTCTACAGCGTAGCGTGATGGTGTACTTCCTACCATACGTTTTCTATATTCGTCCAAAGGTCGCTTGCATTTGTTAGGGACACATGGCAATGACCTTGTTACCTCTGCGTTAACACGAAAACAGACACACACACACGCGCACACACACACACACACACGCAAATAGTCATTGATTCCAGTGAGGATGACAACTACTGTGTGTTGAACAACACATGCACCAGTCAGTTCCTCAGCTGTCTATCTGGCCCTGAAACGAATCTCACACTGCCCTGCTATGATGGATGGGTCTCTGCTCCTGTAAATAAACTGTTATCTCGTTAGTTCATATATTTATATTTAAATAACGTATTTGTAACATTCACATTGGATTATTATATTCCACAGTGTTTAAGAATTCAGGCCCTGTCAAGGGATCTGGATTCAACACTCCGATTAAGAATGTGGTTCACCCAGTCTATCATATGATGAGAGTCGTAATCGGATATCCAAATTAAGTCTGACTGGCTGAATCCGATTAGAACGAACTTGTATCGAAATGAAATTATAGAAATCGGATAATATGAACGTCTGTATTGCAACAATGCTGCGCACATAAATTCCTATGATGGAGTAACAGCTAGCAACTGTCTAAGAAAAAATGAGAAATATGTCGACTAGCAGCAATGTAGCGTAATTATAACCCATATATATCTGATGGAAATATTGAATCGAACAATACACATCTATATCAGTGGAGGGAAGATACTCCATATCAGATTTGCTGATGACATAATAATAATAAAAATCCCGTGTGGCCGATAGGGGAAACCGTCCCCCATATGGGTGGTACCGAGGAAATCAAATACTTGGGGTGAACCAAATACTAACACAATCCTGAACGGCTTCTCAATCCGTTGAACCCAAAATCCAGACACATCTGAGAGAAAATTACCGCTACTCTGGTCACCGTCCGTTATCTCAATGAGCTTGGCTGAAAATATTTGCTTCCAAAGGGTTCAACACCCTCTGGTCCTGTCTGGTCCCGGTATCACCCAGGATAAACCAATGAAAGACAAGAAAACATGAACTATGCAAGCAAAGGTAACTTTACCCCAGGTGGTACACAACCTGGCCACCGATAGGCGGCAGTTGGATTTTCGCACTCTGGGGAGTCCAGGTTAGCACGGCAGAGAATATCGAAGATCTCTGGTAAATTTCCCTACAAGCAGAAAACATTCATTTGAAAACGAAACATCGATACATTGACCCAAACAAGAAACCGCAATAACCTCACAAAAGAAATCGTCCGCCAAAAAATTCAACGAAAGGTAGCGAAAGGCGTACCAATCTTCGGCACTGCATTTCTCGAACACAGATCTATCATCAACTCTATCAAAGAAATCGCATCCATCAACAATCGACTTATGACTATGCTCATTCAGAGCCCCTATAAAGGATATACACTCGAAAATACTATGGGCAAAATTCACCAAGATGACGTGAAAGTACTAATCTGAGACTTCAACTCTCTATTTGGGAAAGAAAAAACATGTGGAAAAATTATTGGTACAAATTCAACACACCAAAACGCTTAGACCAACGGCACACGTCTGACTGACATTTGCCAACAATTCAACCACAAAAGAAAGTCTTCCCACTTTAGGAAGTAGCCTGTTCCCAAGAAACATGTTTGGCTACCAGGTGCAAGCTGCTTTCGTTCGCCTTTCTAGACTCGCTGAGAGCCAGATTTTTAATTCTTTTGTAGTAGAGTTATAAGCAGGCAGATACAAACGCTATAAGGGAATCGTAAGACAACGCTCGAGCAAAATGCGCCTTGCTACTTTCAGTAACCCTTAGTGTCAGAGCGAAAACCTTACGGTACTGCCAAATTCATAATGACGACATATTTTTTGTTGTTGTGAATACATAGTTTTATCTATGAAATGCCACATTTTCATAATAATTGCGAACGATACAGGAAATGAAGTAAATACAGATCTTTTGGAAGTCAAAAGTCGGTAATGTCTTACTAATTCGTGTTAAAATAGGCTCAATCGTCTTACAGATACTTAATGCTTTATTAAGATGGTCTGCCGTCGTGATGTTTCTGTAGTAAGCTGAATTTATTTTGCATTAGTACAGTGAATATTTTAATTGGATTTTCCATTAGTTTACTAAACGCAACAGTAATCATCAAAGAGAAATTAATCAGCAAAAGGATTTTCTTTCACGATATCTAAAACGATCTGACAATGCTAAAGTTGTTTACAAATTCTACGCCAGTAGAAACCTACTGGTTCCAACGGTATCATTGTACCAGATTAGTTTTAAGAGTATTTTCGTCTAGAAATGAATTGCGTTGGCGGTTGATCGATCAAGAGCGGGAAAGGTAAATCTTTACGAATATATGACGAGAGGGACAAGTGCTTGAGAGACGACTTTAATTTCAATTTCCTGGATAGTTTTGTTTCTCAAATCAAGAAGTGTGTTATCATACAGTAGCACATGTGATGTAGTTTTGTTGCTCGATTATCTTACGCTAAGACCAAAAGGTGTCTTAGTTGTTGGCAACAAATTCCAGCTGTGTTGCACACAGCCCTTGGGGCAGAATTCGTAGCCCAAATCACATTTTTGGAGCTATCAGATGTAAAATATTATGTTCATACTACTCTTTGCTCGAGTTTATGTCATTTGGAGGAGCTCAGCCTTTCATTTCTTCTTAGGATGTTAACGATAAAGGCATCATAACACGTGACCAGTAACAGAACTGCATACGAATACTCAATGAGCGACTTGATGACGTTCAGTAATAGTCACTCCGTTGATTTTTGTTGTTTGGAATTAGAGCATGCAGTACTCCTACACCAGACTTTTGTTGAATGCAAATGTCGCATGATGGTAAAATGGTAATCTATCACATATATCAGTAGTCGAGACTTCCTTAATGTGGAAAATCATTCATGCCAGAACGATCATTGTTGAAACAAGAATATCTTTTTCTGGCGTATTTTTCCCAAAAGCAGTCGCTCCACACACAATTCAAAACTGTCTAGCTGCCTCCTCTGCATTCACCCCTCTGTTATACCAAAAGTAACCGCTGTGTTGCAGATGTTACACCTTTTTCCACTTACGACTCAATTTACAATGCTTAACTGTAGTTCATGATTTTCAAGTTTGTGAAATCCATTGCTTAACTGCCAGATGATAACTAGAACTTCAAATTCGAAAATGACAGTTGAGACACACACCGACAGCGTCGCGACGCGTTCACCTGGGCGGCGCCGGATTTCAGGCGGCGGGTGGCGTCTGGCCGGTGGCCGGTAGCCGCTGCAGCGCGAGGAAACGCTCGAGCGTAAGCTGTTATGATCGCGGCGCAGCCACGAGCTATCCTGCGGAATTGTTTCTCGAATATTTGTTATTGCTGGTGGGTAGAATGTTAAGCGAATTATCTTCGATGTTCAGTCAGACTCATAACTTTAGACTGACTGTGGTGAAAATATATATATATATATATATATATATATATATATATATATATATACAGTTGGACGCGAACAGGCGACTATGAGTTTAGAATGCACGACGCTTGCCACTAGACCACGGGCTTACGTAGTCCGACAACCACTCGGAAGTAGATAACACTTTCTCCTGACACTTCCGCATCTTACAGTGTTGCCAGATTGAGCAGATTGCCGGACTTAAGAGTTGTCAGGGGCGGTCAGTTTTATTGGCCACCTTAAGTGAATGACTCGGACTTAGTCTCTGTGGCGGCCGGCCGGCGGTCAGTTTTATTGTCTAAGACTGTACATCCATGGTGATGTAGTCGGCCGCAGTGATCACCTGAAACAGCAGGTCGCTACTTGTCCAGGAGGGGGTGCAATGCCACGAGCTGTATTACATGCGTTGTGTCGTAGCAGTTAGCGTCGGCTGCAGTGATCACCTGAAACAGCAGGTCGCTATTTCTACAGGAGGGTGTGCAATGCCACGAGCTGTATTACATGCATTGTGTAGTAGTAATTAGCGTTTTGGCGGCATCCTTCGAGTCACCAATTTAAACCCAACTACAAGAAATTATTTGGTACTCACCATTTATCACTTCTGGAAGATTCTCGAAATATCTTATAATTGTAATACTTATATTTTATAGAATATTCGCTGTTTATGTAAATAGAGGAATTCTCAGTCCAGGATGTCAGTTCTTTTCTGGCTGTACGTCCGCAATAAGCGTGCGTGCACTGTTAAGTGTTGTATTTCATTGACTACTGGAACTTGGATTTGAACTTACGACGCGACACTATAATGTACTGTGATTCTGTCTCTGTAATAAATGAGAGCTTACGAAAGCAGTGTAATAATAAACAGCAGAAAAACTTTTAATCTGATCCCCTAGAATAATATTTCCAACCGGATGGGCACTCTTTCTGTACCAGTAATTTTTTATTTATTTATTTATTTATTTTTAGTTTCTTGAATTTGGTTAATGAAGCTACTCGTAGATACTTGTGTTTTTACTACGTCTTTGTGATTTTTCTTGCAAAAACGTTTTCCGATGTATTATTAGCTAAGGTTACTTCCTCGCTGCTGTTACTGAAGGTTGTAGATGATCAGCGCAAAGCTGCTTAAAACGTTAGGTATTTGAGCTCGTGGCGGTAACATTAACTGCGAAACATATCTCTGTTAGTAAATGACAGCAGCATAAAAAGTGGGGTTTCTCCTCGACATAAGAGATATTTTTCGATAGGTTTAGCTTATTGGTTTTTGTGTTGATGATTCTAGACTTCCAGTACAAAGATAATGCTTCTTCTTAGCAACACATGAGGAACTTCAACTTGCTTTTGTAATAGAAGGGGCTAAATGTTCTATAACCCTTAGCTTATGACCAGCAGCACCATAGCAGCCGCCGTTAAGCTGACCACAGTTTCCGTATTCTCAGCTTTATGCGTTACTGCAGTGGCAGACCATTTCCACGTAGTGGAGGAGGTGGCGACAGAGATGAGTAAGCAGTTCAGCAGGGTGCAGGTGGATCTCATTCCTAAGGCGCAGCTGTGCACGACGTTTGGCGTCCAGTGGCCGGACTGCTTGCTGGCGTCGATGACGCTGCTTTCGGATATAAAACTGAACTGATAATGGACTCCACGAACAGATCGACCTCTCAGCACTCGCTTTCTTTCGAACACAAGTTAGCCAGATGATACATTCCATATTTCCTTCTCGTGTTTCGCTCACCTGAGTTCTTTTATACCGTTTACATAAAACTGTATATAGAATTTTGTGCTTCCTAGCTGCTGTGTGTACTGAAAGCCACATGGTATGTGGAAATATATGGAGTTTTTGTGACACGTACAAGAATAACCTAATTACAAATTAACCGTGTGAGAAGGTGGTATTCTTAGAATCTAACGTGAAATTCGACACAATCGAAAGAATAATTGACAAAATTATTAGGACAGGTTCAGTAGAAATAAATGTTTTATCTGCACTCGATTAATGAGCCTGATTAGATGATTTTTGGAACTTTCGTTACATCACACGTGCACTGGTTCAGTGACACACATTTACTGTGGGGATCACTTTAATGTACACAGAACTCCAGAAGTGTACGAGAATGATCCGACACAGCTGTCTCATTGACTCGTGCAGCAAGGCTGTAGGGCTATTCTGCCCACAGGCAATGCAGAGGACAATGCTCGGCTTCCTTCTAGTATGACAGTTAAGTAGCGGGGTGGGGGATGACTACCGCACCGTGACATCTCTATTCTGGACTGGTCGAGGCTAATCTTCTGCAGAATGATGCTTCCTGAATCAGAAACTTGTGATTTGGAGCCACAGTCATCAGAGATCCCAAGTAGTATGCAAATGAAACTCGTGCGGTTCGCTGATGTCTTTTCAGCTGTTCTATGAAGGTGACCATGCTGCCGGATTTAGAAAAATGAGTATGGCCAACCGCCCACTAGCCTGAGACGTGATGGGATATGTTTAGCTGATCTGCACCATTAGCTGGCTAATGGTGCAGATTTCCACGAGAATAGGTTACTGAATATAGCTGGCTACCACAGAGATATTTGATGGTGTTATTTTGCCATAAAATTGTGATCCATTAGATGAAGCGACCAGTAAATTTATCTGGTTGTAACTGACTCTTTCAGTCCTGTATTGCGAACCGTAACATGATTACGACGATGGTGCGACAATACATTAACCCGCCAGTTACAACAGATCTAGGTTCCGTTGCAGCAGATGCTTAATGTATGAATTTTAAAAGCATTTTTATTGTTGCACGAAATAAGCGATGGGGCAATAATGTCTTTGAAGGAGTTCCCGAATATGCTGGTCCGTGAACTTATTGACACATAAAATGGCACATCGTCGGGAAGGTGCAAAATTCGATATGTAAACAAATTCAAAATGACGGTGCCTCAAGAACTGAGAGAAACGGAGTCTGAACACATGCCAGTACAATGAGGAATTCATCGCTGTGCACACTGCAGCACAAATGCTGAACTTCACAGAAGAAAATGGCGTCGTAACGTGTGTAATGTGGTATTTTGCATAGGGAGAGTCCGAAATTGTTTTAAAAAATATCACTCCAAATATTAGATGCTTCAAGACCGTGTGTCCCAGTGGTTTCGCAGTAAAACCGCCTTCATTACAGATCTAGTTGTTTTATTTTTAAACATTTTTCTTGTATTCATCACTTATAAGATCAATAAAAATGGTTCAAATGGCTCTGAGCACTATGCGACTTAACTTCTGAGGTCATCAGTCGCCTATAACTTAGAACTAATTAAACCTAACTAACCTAAGGACATCACACACATCCATGCCCGAGGCAGGATTCGAACCTGCGACCGTAGCGGTCGCTCGGCTCCAGACTGCAGCACCTAGAACCGCACGGCCACTCCGGACGGCGATCAATAAAAGTGAATTTTGTGAAAGTTATTATAAGTTTACTTGTTTTTGACATATTGGGACTCAAAGGGTTAAGTATATTGTGCAAATGACAACAATCCTACCCACACTATTGCAGTTAATTACCTTATCCACCAACTCGTAACTTAGCCTTAGATCAGACCAGAATCATGTATGTAAATATAACTAATCCTAACATGCTCATACTCATAGTCCTAAAGAGTCGTAACATGCTAATACCTAAATAACCTAACATGCACGTACTAACCTCATATCATAAAAACTTTTTTTTATTTCGCAAATAAAGACTGAAATACATTGTCAGTCTTCCGAACGAGCATTTCTTTTTCACAAAGTTCTCGTATTTTCTACGGAAACTCACAACAATCATATTGAAAAAGTACAACCAGATGATCATTGAGATTATGGCAAAACTGCACGCGTATACCATTATTACCTTCTGTCTGTACTGTGATTACCACAATTTAATTGTCATCCTCCTGTACGGTCTGGAAGTAATCATAATTTTTATTTGTCGGTACATCATTTCTTCTTTACCAGTCAGCAGGTGCATGGAATCTCCATTCTCTTGAATGAAATTAACATATAAGTTGAATTAAGAACAGCCTATATCATACATCACCAACTCCTGATCCTGGCCTTGGTACAGTAGCTGGTAGGTCATTGTACTGGTAGTTTCTGCTGTTCAAAGTGCCTTTCTGTAATCATTTTGGTGCGCCTTCCTATCTCTCAATCAGCAAAAGACAATGTTTGTACTCCCATACAGCGTCACATGCTACTATAAAAGTACGAAACACTTTTCATTTCGAACACCGCCCTCTGAAGTTCCCTGGCGTAAGAAACGTATAACGTTCAATTGCAAACGTTCATTCGCACTACTGGCAATGATAAAAATCAACAAATCATCGTCTGTGACATGGGTGTGCATCGGTGGAATGAACAAGAGCACTAAAACCAGCTCCAATGCCTCTCAACAATTTGATAACTCGACGACTTTAACGACCAATGAAAAACGAGCGCATCACAAGAGAAACAGTTCCATATTTCGTCCCCCCAATAGCCAAACACATTAAACTTCAAAAGTATAAAGGATTTCTTAATTGGAAACTCCTTCGGCAACGTTTAGTGTGGGTGTATGTGATACTCGCTGCCGCTTCCACCACGCACCATATAATCTGCACTTCTTTTTCCACGTTGATTGCTGATGTGTTTCAAAGAGTTCTTCTTTGTTACTTAGCATTCATTGATCATAAAGTATGGTGCCCTGCTTCCTGATCACAGTAGCTTCACAACTTTTCACTTGCTTTGCTGTTTGCATCTAACTTATATATTCATTAACGGGTTTCATGTGGCCGGCATGATGCACACCGACTGCCCTTTGAATTTTGCTGTTTCTAGGTGGCATGCATGAATATGTGCGGTTCTGCATGTACGTAATGGACCATTCTGCACTGAAAAGAGCTTTTGGGAGAGATTGTTCTCTTTGACAGAAGGTAATACCAGTCCATGACTTCTTTCCTGCATGGTACTCCGCCACTCGTGCCTTCTAGTCTGCCTTCTTCGTCCTCTACCTCCCCGCCTCACAGATACTGTCCAGACCCTGTTAAATAAGTACGCAATACTTTACCCGTGTCCGGAGCGGAAATTCCACCTGCTGTCTATTCTTCTCAGAAAGTCTACCTTTCACTACTGTTAACGGTGGCAACTGTGCAGAACTGAAGTTTCTTATTTATCACAGTTAGGAATTCCCAGAGAAGAACATCCAATATCCCATGTAGTTTACGGTGGTATATGAGACATAAATTGCAGACTTTCCTCATAATATATTCTACAGTGTTCGAACTCAAATGTTATGCAGATACATTTGTGGTTTGCATCCTATTAGTGGGGTCTGCCGCTGTTCTGATTTCAACTGCATTTCAGTGTCAGTTATGATTCAGTCTGCTTGTCCTACTTGTGACAGGAAATCTTTGCATTCTATGTGGGACACAGTGAGTGCAGTAGCCCTGCATAGTTGTGGAAGATTCATGTGTTAAGATGTTAACTCCACGAATATCAAGATGTACCGATGTCCTGGCCTTGTTACAGGCAATGGTCCCATTATATCAGTTGTGGTTAGACATAACTTCTGAGGAATTATGGGGTAAGGTGCTTCTAGCATTGCCTAGGTGCTTGGTTAAGCCTTCTGGCAATTCTTGCCAACAGCAAGTACTTTCCTTATTCTGTGCTCGATTTTGTTGAAATGGAATAACGTTTCTAATTTTAAGAAACACATACGTGGGACGAAGTGTCCATAGCTCAAATAGGAGCACTACACGAATTTGTTAAATAACTCTTCTGGTAAGCAATGATCTCAAGTGAATTTGTTAGACTCCATCTATGAAACAAGATTCCCTTTCGTACCAGGCACAACAGCCACGTAAATATTTATTCCATGTCTCTCTATCTTTCCTTCAGTCGTAGGAGAGCGATGCCTTGTCCCGTTCTATTGTTATGTCTTACAGGCTGGAATTGTGAGTTTAGGTGTTCTGTAACACTTTGTGTGTCCTCTCTTCTGGTACCATTGACAATTATACTCGTTTCTCCTGGCACATAGATAATAGAGAAATCAAATTCCTGCAAATAGGCTACCCAATGGGTTAACATATTACAGGTGAGTTTGACTGTGAAAAGTAATTCTGATATGTGGTGGTATTTGGATAGCCTCATCTTCCATCCAAACAGGGAGTACCAGAACCTTGGAACTGCTAACCACGGCTAAGGCCTCGAGCTTGGTTATGGGGGAACTTCTCTCAATTTTCATCAGTACTCTACTTCATAAAGTAAAAATCAGCCCACAGGTCAGGATGTGCGAATACAGGTGCAATTATTAGTGTCCCTGACTGCGCTTGAAACTCATTCCCAGCTAGTTCGCCCCAAATCGACAGCGTCTGCTCTAATGTCAGTGCACAGAGACGTAGCCCTGCTAACGAGCCTATCTTTATGAATTTCTTGCAAATTTGATAACATCAAGGCACCCTGTAAAGTCCTTCTGTGTCTGAGATGTAGGAAACTGGGTAGCGGGCTGTAATGTCTCTGAGTTAGGTTTGATCGTTTCTGCCGTTGCAACGTATGTAATCCAAATGCTCAACTTCTATTGTGCCGAAAAACGACTTTTCCGGGTTGACAAGCACTCCATGCTTTTTCAGTGTACTGAGCAACACATTCAAAAGTCCTTCCACGGTCCCTTAGCGATTAAGAGGCCATCGACGTAGCATGTGATATCTCCCGTTACGACCTCGTCAAGAATTTCGTTTAATCTGTGGATTTATTATGCCTAAAATATCTTTAGGCCAAAGGGTAACCGGCTAAATTTGTAGCTAGGGTCTGAGATTAGGACGCCATGTGCTTCAGGATGGGTGTAACTCGCTTTGCCATAAACCTTACTGAAGGTCTATTGACGAAAAAACCTTAATCTATAGCACCTCTGTTACAGTTCTTCCCGATTTTTGGGGTCTGTCTATTTTCAAAGTTATTATTGTAATGATTTATGTGGAATCCAGTACCAAGTGGACCGATCGATCTTCTCAATGACACGTAACTGACTGTTATGCGCATACACTGCATCTTCCATTATCCCTTCCCGTAACGTTTCCTGATGCGCTGTGGCTCGGTGAGCTAATGGACAAGCGTACAAAGTTACAAGGAATGTTTGGAGTTCTTTGGCTCTCATTAACGCGTACTGGAAGTTGTTGGCTGCGCATGTCTTCGGCAAGAATACATCGCGATTTTCATGTAGGATTGTGCGCAGTTCTTCTGTCTGCTGCTGTTACATTCATGATCCGATTTACCCGTTCATGGATGGTAAGCTCAGTTTCTCTTTTAATGTATTCTGCCTCAGTCCTCGAATCGTCATCTTCTTCTTTCTCCCCATAACTATTCTCAGTCCGCCTATTATTACAGTCCACAGACAGATGGAAACTACCTCCCAGATTCTGTGACCAAATAGCTTGTTCCTCAAATCACTATTGTACGTTTCCTGCTGTCTGCTAGGTCACTTCGCCACATCCCAGGTCAGTTAATGCAGCATAGTCACTCAAGGGGTCCATTCCTTTTATGAGCTCAGTTGCCAATTTACAAACCACGAAGAAATTTCCTACCAACATGTGTCCTTCATACGTTGATTAAAGACTTACTTGCATAAGCACATCAGCGATTTTTTTCAGTAATAGAACTTCAATTTTCATTTATCTAATCGATAACCCTGGTAGCCTATGATATGTTTTACGCCTGTTAAATGCCATTTATGCAATTACCAATTTTTGGGTGCCACCATCGAAATTTCTGTATAGTTCCACAGTACATTTTGTCACCTTCAATATACGATGGACGTCCCCTGTCGTATTTAATTCCTTCTACTTGGGTAAGACCCTGACATATCATTGTAATGCATTTCGTTGAGTAGAATGGGTCTGATTAATGACGTGGGTATGAAACTTCCTGGCAGATTAAAACTGTGTGCCCGACCGAGACTCGAACTCGGGACCTTCGCCCTTCGCGGGCAAGTGCTCTACCAACTCAGCTACCGAAGCACGACTGACGTCCGGTACTCACAGCTTTACTTCTGCCAGTACCTCGTCTCCTACCTTCCAAACTTTGCAGAAGCTCTCCTGCAAACTTGCAGAACTAGCACTCCTGAAAGAAAGGATATTGCGGAGACATGGCTTAGCCACAGCCTGGGGGATGTTTCCAGAATGAGATTTTCACTCTGCAGCGGAGTGTGCGCTGATATGAAACTTCCTGGCAGATTAAAACGGTGTGCCCGACCGAGACTCGAACTCAGGACCTTTGCCTTTCGCGGGCAAGTGCTCGAGTTTCGGTCTGGCACACAGTTTTAATCTGCCAGGAAGTTTCATATCAGCGCACACTCCGCTGCAGAGTGAAAATCTCATTCTGGAAACATCCCCCAGGCTGTGGCTAAGCCATGTCTCCGCAATATCCTTTCTTTCAGGAGTGCTAGTTCTGCAAGGTTCGCAGGAGAGCTTCTACAAAGTTTGGAAGGTAGGAGACGAGGTACTGGCAGAAGTAAAGCTGTGAGTACCGGACGTGAGTCGTGCTTCGGTAGCTGAGTTGGTAGAGCACTTGCCCGCGAGAGGCAGAGGTCCCGAGTTCGAGTCTCGGTCGGGCACACAGTTTTAATCTGCCAGGAAGTTTCATATCAGCGCACACTCCGCTGCAGAGTGAAAATCTCATTCTGGAATGGCGTGGGTGTTGTATTTGCCTTCACCAAGTTATCCAGACGTCAATTCCTAGGAGGGCTTTAATCGCATTGATATTGTTTGAGTTCAGTCACTTTATGTAGAGGATCGTTTCTATGTTATGGTCCGCCACACCACTTCCAATTTTAGCTTAAAAACGTTCTCCCCATTCATTATTCCTAAGTCTGCGCCATCTACTCTTTTACGGTGCTCTCCAAGCTTCTATGTTTATTCCAACCTCTGTTGTCGAATCCACTATTGTTTCTTCTTTCACCGTTCCCATCTCCATTACTTGGCTCATGATTGTTATCGTGACCTTCATTGATGTAATGATTTCCATTTCTTGAATATCCGTTCCTGTTGTAATAATTATCTTCCCCCCACTCACATTATGGTTTGTGAAAGTATCCCTCATAATCGTGATTACACGCGCATCTGTGCTCAGCATTAAAAGCAAACTCAGGTTCATGTAGCATGTTACAGAAAGCATTTATGTCAAAATTGCATCTCCTAGCTAAAAATTGTTGGTAATGAAGAGGAAGTGTGGTATAGAAATGCTTAATTGCTCCCCTAGTTCGAATGGCATGTCCAGAAACTGAGCAAATGCCGGGATGGTCCCTTTGAAAGGGCATGGCCGATTTCCTTTCCCGTCCTTCCCTAATCCGATGAGACCGATGACCTCGCTGTCTAGTCGCCTCCTCCAAACGACCTAACTCAATCCATGACTCAATGGCGTAGTTTTGAAACTGCTTCATGACTATTTTTGTCAGCTATTTGCTAGTTGTAAACGCTTCATTCACTAACTTTTTGCTTCCTCTGCTTTGTTTGCGACTTGAATCACATTTTCCTGACATTCATGTGCAATTTGCTGAATTTTCTTGGTTTCTACCCTTATCTCTCGAGTACAGGTCCTTAGACCCTCTTCCTTCTGTTTATTTTTATCTCTTGCCTTTTCCACCACGTCTTTAATTTCTTGTCTACTCTTCTCCACTACACTTTTATTTTTATTCTCTGGTCTTTCATGTGTTCTCCCTTTTGTTTTAAAAAGTCTGTTAAGTCGAACTGATAACCTTCTTCCTTATTACTTCTATTTGGTGAAAGTGGCAAGTCAATGTCAGTTGCTCCTACGTTCAATTCCTGTTACTCCTTCAGATTATGTATAATTATCACTGCCTGGACCGATAGCAGTATAGCCTTTTTCGTAACCTCATGCACACTCTCATCCTTCAAAGTGTCGTTGTTTCCTAATTGACTGTTATTTGCATTGTTATAGTCATGCTCATCACCAATCGGATCTGACTGCTCTGAGCGATAAACTGTATGTTCCTCTCCTGACTCAAGTAAATTCATATTTCATGCAGTTCCACCATATTGTCAATTTTAATATAGTTCCGTTCTAGCTCCTGATATGCCTTGCTCCCTGTTAACATTCAAGGTTTAATTAACCTAACCCAGAGAAATAAATTACTACATCTCTCCAAACACGTAACGAAAAAGACAATCGCCTTCTCACATCCTATTCAGCTGTCCTACATATAAAAATTCTCTACAAAAATATCAATGCTGGCTTGCCAATCGGTGAATCCTCAATTGTAGGACAGAACCCACAAGATCTTTATCAGAACCTACAGCAAAGAAAAATACGCTGAATACTTTACTCACAGTCAAGGATCAGTCTTACGCCTCGTCAAACAGCATGAACTACGCAGTTAACGTAACTGACTGCTTTCCAGATAACCCTAAACTCACTCCTGGCACAGAGACGCTAATTTTATGCAAAAGTCTGCTACGAGGAACTTTCATAACCCTCCAAAACTAACTGTGGGCAGACCACTTCCTTAAGAAATTAAGTATAAATATTTGCGCTCAAAGTTAAACGGATAACACGAAAATTACGGTCCTACGCTTAGCTCTTAATGTGGATAATGTACAAAACAAAACATCTCACTCCCACTAATACCAACTGTCTGGAGTAACACGTTGGTACCGATTCTGAACTGATTGGGAATACCTTCCAGGGTACACATTAGTAACCTACAGAAACAGAAACAATGATTAAAATCAATATTCACATTTACTCTTAAATACATTTATGAGGTCAACATATTAGTGGATTATCAAAACCAATGATAAATAGCTCAAATGAAATTTATGTAGAAGTTACATGGAAAGCAGTGTCACTCCCATATCAATTATTACTACAACATCTCTCAAGAATTTATTCTCTCCAGGTGTTCAGTGATAATTGACGACTATTGAATAACATAATGGTTGATTGGAACAGTGACTGGAAGTAGACAATTAAAAATCCAGAAAATCACACTTTCATTACCTGTGCAAAGGAGTTGAGAGGCGATCGTCCAAAATAATTCAAATGGCTCTGAGCACTATGGGACTTAAATTCTGAGGTTGTCAGTCCCCTAGAACTTAGAACTACTTAAACCTAACTAACCTAAGGACATCACAGACATCCATCCCTGAGGCAGGATTCGAACCTGCGACCGTAGCGGTCGCGCGGTTCCAGACTGTAGCGCCTAGAAGGCCACACCGGTCGGCACGATCGTCCAGGATTCCACAAGTATGAAACCAGTTTCACGGCTTTGAAGATGCTGCCGATTATGCTCACTATAAGTAAGTCTAGGATGTGCCGAACGGAGTATGCAGATCTGCATTACCATTCCTGACGATAGAAGCGACAGCACCTGAGCAGAACTCAGATACGTTGCACTCTCTACTGTGGTGATATGTCAAGTCTATCCAGAAACCTTTGCATCCAACTAGCCAGCACATTTCCAATGTAGACATCTTAATGTCCTACTGGCCGGTAATTCTCCGATGCGGGCACCTTCAAGTCCTAACAGCCAGTGCCTCTCATGCGAAGCAACATCCTGCGTATTACTTGCCGTCAAAACGGTGCCAGTCGCCTATCGCCAAATAACAGACCACAAACTACCAAAGAAACGAGGACCTGGTGATCATCCAGAAAGACTTCATTCCAGTTTCAGGCGGCGTTTCGTAGGGAGCCCTTCTTCATTTATAGGGAGTAGTGCAGGTCACCACTTTTCCTCAAGTACTGTTTCAGTGTTTACAAGGATATTGTGTTGCCGTACAGTGCCTGATAATTACTTCACAGCCGCTCCCTGAGACACATCGTAAATAGAATCTTATACAAAGAATGCGATCGATCTGTCTTGCACAATAAGGAAACTGACCACGGTAGTGTTAACAGCGACAGTCGCCAGTATGCTTTACTCTGTGAACAGCCATTATGAGGATGTACTTAATGTGGAGGTAGTGGATGAAGATAGGGAACGAGCCGGGGTGGAGGGGGGGGGGGGGGGGGGGGTAGACACTCAGCCCATTGTTGAGAGAATGGTGGCTACGGAGATAACGTAGAATCACAAGAATCTTAGCGGAAGATTTTTCCACTTAAAAGACCTCTACACAATCTGATCAGAAAATTTGATAGAGCTGCTGGCAGTATATAACACTACCGACTACTATTAATATAGTAATGCGCCGAAAAAGTTACTCCTGTGAAGGGATTTTTATTTTGTGACCGTGACGGCGTGTAATGGTAAGGTTCCCCTGAAAGGAAACACTATCAAGATAGACGAGAACCGAACCAAGGTTCTATTTGTGATTAAGTAAACAGTAATTACGTGAAAGGAAGCGGTCACCAGCCTAATTAGTCGAAGTTGTACCCAGTACGGTCATGGTTCAGAAAGAGATTTAACTCTTGGGGTTGACTTTACTTAACACTGAACTCCTGTTTGGCTGATAAGATACAAGCCAGTAGCACAATTTAGAAAATAATGTACCAGTGATTTGACATGAACTACAAATGGGTGTTGATAAGTTTAGGCAACAACTCACTCTCAAAACACTTCCTATCTGTACATTACAGTAGGAAGATAATGCCAACTATAGGAAAATGATTCATAATTGCGGCGCAATACTGCCTTGAACAAGAGTTTTTTTTTAGGTTTAATTATAAGAAAACACCACTGTTGAAATAGTTACGAAGTTATGTTATCTACTAATTATTGTTTGCTTTCTCAAGGAACATTCACATCCTTACATTATTTAACTCAAGTGGAGGGTGTAACACATGGATCTAGCATAGTTTGAATATTTCTAACTCGTTGCTTGTTCTTGATTGCTGTTACTGTAATATCACATTCAAATTTGGCTCAACTATTAGAACGAGGACCCAGAAAATAGACTGTCGGTAGACACAGACAGGTGCTAAACACTTAAGTCACAAAACAAAATGGGAAACAGTGTTATCCATGTAACACATGAAATTATAGACACTATTATTCCAAAAAAATTCTTTGAACTCAATACTTTAATACTTGTCTTAGTAACTGCACTTCGAAGAAACTTTGACTGTTCCTTTATGTCAACTAAGTGGAGCATTTCAAAACATTTACTCACCATATAATTATGCACTTTGCGAGTTGAAAATATCACTAAGTTTTGTTAAGGAAGATAATTGTTTTTTAGTTCAGTTAAATAATGTACTCGGACATATCGTAGCACTTGGGGTAGAACCACGTCTAGGTAAATAACCGAGCATAAAACACAGTGGCTCAACACAGAGTTTACAGAACCCAAAATTGTTATTGAAAACTAAAGCACAAAACGGGTCTACGCCATTGCACAGTACTCAACTGATAATTTGAAATGAGGGCTGCAGCAGCGTCGATCTGCTGTGCTGTTCAAAAAAGGAAGTGAATATATCTATGGCACTTCCTGTGCAACCAGCTCTGTTAATTCTATTCTTAGCGTCGGATTTTCATTATACAAAGCTAACCATAATATGACATTACGTCCGCATCCAAGACTATGTTACATAATCATGCAGTCCTTCTCACCTCTTTCAGTCCACAAGATGACAGCTAACTAGCCACCGACTTACACATGCCACACACGAGCCATACAGTTCGATCACCAGATCCACCTTTTCTATTCCCGCCTACCCAATTCCGTTGAGGTGGTTGAGGAAGTTTTACATGATTACAAACCCACTTTCCCTATGCGTGAACCAATATTACAAGAGCACTATGAACTTTTACAGTCTTTTACTCCATGCTACTTTTGAATTTACATATATAAATTAATTACAAGAACATAAATTACCATAAATAATGACTAAAATATTTACACGAGCGTTACATCAAAGAGCATTGTTGTACAGAGGTCGCTTTAAGATGTTAGAGAAGTTCATTATACGTAATTTCGATAACTGTGTTTGAAGTTCAGCTGCTAATGAGAGAGATGCTCTACTTAATGAAAACACGTAAAACAAATTAAGGTGGCCCTTAATGTGTGTAGGATGGGGTAAATAAAAGTGACCCAGAGCGTGGATACGATTGGAAGTGAATGTATGCATATAACCACACCTCGTGACGCGCACACCACATGTACGTCAGCCACCTTATCCACACCGGTTCCGAGCGTAGTGCGGACTGTGTCAGTGTGAATGGAACAGTGCGAAGTGGGCGATGGTGCTCGCAGTAGAGCAGCGGGAAGCCGTTGTGGGAAGTTACGTGACAGCAGGTTGTGAAAACTGTTTGGTCAGATGTTTTCTGAGAAGTTTAGTGATGTCAAGGTGCCAACAAAGAATGCCATGCAATGCGTAGTCCCAAAATGGCGTAAGACAATATCTGTTTTGAACAAGTCAAAAAACATTCCCAAACGTGCTCACACACCAGAAATTGTGGCTGCGTTCACTAGAAAATGCTTCAGAGTCCTACCAAATCAACTATTTTCCTTTCCTTTCTCTGCCTTGTTACTTGGTACCCTGGAACATTGATTTCCGGCCACTTTTATTTGTCCCGCCCTGCAAATACTGAAAGAGAAATAGTGCTAGTAAGATTACATCCAATGCCTGTTGGGAAATTAGTGTAATCGGCTCATACTGAAACTAAAGACAATATTATTAACATTCATAAAATTTAGGTTTGCTGAAGTGTATAAAAGAGGACATTTTGTACTTATTTTGATATGTAACATACCATTTGAGATCAAATAATAGTAATTAACTAATGAATAACGTAAGTCTTGTCTTCCTTATAATAAAATTTGAAGTAGTAACATTTCGACGTTTCAGTAGCAATGTAAATTTTTTGTCACTTCAGGGTTATAAGGTTAATGTTAGTTCTGCCACTAACATCAGGATCGAAGTAGAAGGAATGAATTCACTCTCAGCAAAACATTTATTATAATCAGATTTATTTGGAAACCAATTTTTTTTGGAATTCGCATCTACTTCCGTGGGGCGTCAGGAAAGTGTTACTTGAGGAGTAACTTTGTAATATGGCGAACAGGAAATACTGTCTGAAATCGAATCAACTGCTAAAGTGATTGGCGACAAAACATTTTCCAAGAAAAAGTTAGTGAAGGGGAATCAGATACTGCTGGAAATCAAACACATTGTCTCACACAGATTTTTCTCAAATACGTTTATCTTCCATATACTAGTTTTGAATATCATTCATATCTTACGCCTGCCCGCCAATTTTATTAAGGCCTCAGTTTCAAGAGTATCAACAGACTGTGCCGTAGTCTCGCCCGATGTAGTAAATGTGGCAGAGGACACCCGTCAACTGACTGTACAGCTCCTAATTTAAGGTTCTTGCATTGTTTAGGAGGCCACCTGGCTACAGTTAAGAAATGTCCTGTTTCATATTGGTAGCACAAGTAAACGAGTTTGTCATGCTCAGTAACATTTCGTTCAAAGAAGCTGATGTCAGACTCTGTGAAAATCATATGCCGCTGTCACAGGAGACTCTCTGATTAACAGTAACTATTGACATATATTCAATTCTCAAGTGTGAGCTGACGTTTTTACTATACAGAATTATGGCTCATTCCATCCTTTTCATTGACCTGTACATGAGTAAGCTAGTTTCTCTTCTACCATCAATACCTGAAAACCTTCCCCTGACATTCATGCACACAAAGTGTTTACCAGTAAATCGACAGTTTAGTATACGTGATGGATTCCAGAGGATTCCAAATTCAGGAAGCTAGAATGCTGTCTTTCGACTAGAGAGGATGCGTCGGAAATCCTATGAAGATTAACCCCTGAGTCATCGCTCAGACACTGGAACAATTACAGGCAGTAATCAATCCACAGACTACACTCGGTGTTTGATATTCAATACTGTCTGACGCTCTCTACCAGGGATGAGTTAGACATCAATGATATCCCTATAAGAATTATAAACATTATTTCGAATCGAGGTCTTCAGGATCGCTCAGTGGAACGTTCTGTCAGCCAGACAGTCAATGTCAATAGACGGAGCCGGCTAAGAGGAACGGACATATGAACTTAGAAGATTCTCTGTTATTAGATAATATAGACCAGACAGGAAAGGAAGAGTTGCTATCCTGCTACGGAAAAAAGTTACGTTTTCTGAAATATCCACGTATTCCCCTATTACAGAGCTGATCACAGTATTATGCAATTAAATGAAGTTCTGTAATGTTCACTAAGTTATCGGGATATTGCTCCCCGAGTAGCTAGATAAGCGAGGCAGTCCCAGTTCTCTGTGGGGATTTCAACACCCACAGCACGAGTTGAAGGAATTCGTGCGCAAAAACTTTGGGTATGTCATATAAGATAATTAGATTGTTATCCTCAATTATGGTGTCTCTTTCCCACAAAAGTGGCTCTGTTGTAGATCTCACATCACGCTCGCCAGTAATCGCCAGTGTTTCCACTTGGACAATACGGTATGAGACGTTAGAATCAGTTACTTCAATGTTGTTCTGAAGATAGAAGTGTCAGCAAGAGACTTGGCAATCTTTCCTAATATCCACTGGAACTTTAAGAAAACATACTGGCGGTCATATACAAAAGCAATAGAGAATATGACTGCCGAAGTGCCATAAACGGTCAAGACGCACATAACCTACCACGCATTCTTCAAAATATTAAATGGTGTGGCAGATCTCTCTGTCACTAAACGACATGATAATGCATTACAGATCAGAGACTACTTGATATGATGCAATATGAGGGTTATTCGGAAAGTAACGAACGATCGGTCGCGAAATGGAAACCACAGTGAAAATTCGATGAAGTTTTGCACAGGTGTGTTGGCAGTGTTTCTAGTATGCTCGTCGATCGCGTTTCGTCGTTGATTTTAGTTCTGAGCACATAGGGAGCACATAAAGTTACATAGAACAATAGCATGTCCCACCAAGTGCGAGATCCTGGTGAGAAATTTCGCCTGAAGATATGCAGCAAACATTACATATCTGTCGTGCGTTGTCTTCTACAAGACAATTCTCAGCCGCATTCTGCAGGGGCAATGACGACTCCCCTTCATCTTTTTCCATTGTAAATGTTTGAGTGCTCACAATACAGCCGGTAATTGTCTCCCTCTGAGTTTCATCGCTGCTCACATGAACCGTTGGCTATGAAGACAAAATTTGGCACAGACAACGAACTGTAGGGCAGCGTAGAGAATTTGCGGAAAGCACTGACTGCTGCCTTCCATAACGAGGGTATTGGAAACTTGGTACAACGCTACGAAAAACGTCTAGGTCGAATCGGCGATTAAGGAGATAAGTAGCTGTAAGTTGTAGCTAACTGTTGGAAATAAAACAGTTTTGATTTTTACTGTATTTTCCATTTTGCGACCTATCATTTCTTACTTTACGAATAGCACTCGTAGGAGAATTTCTCGAGTGGTTGCCCATCTCCGATAAATACTTAAGTAGTACAATATTTCCTCATCTTCGTAAGATTATCTGCAATACCAAGAGATAGATGCTCAGTCTAAGACACATTTTAAAAAGTAAAAATTTATAGCTAGGAAAGTTAATGTGAAAAGGTGAATAGAGATACTATGATGTCAGAAATGTGGATCACAACAAGGAAGCTCAGAAACCGTAACTAGAACCTCGACCAGAGCGAAATGAATGGCAACTGGTTGGAAGATGTGCTTGACAACTTGGGTACTCCTTATGCCTTCCGTCCTGCTCCTTCGTCAGTAGCAATAGTATTCGACCATTTCCTGTACTGGTGATTTCAATTGAGAGAGTTGAAGGAAGTACGGAAGTCATCGACCAATTCTGCCGGTAGAATCGATTATGTTCACTGTGCTACGCTCTCCAACGTTCCAGATCGTGCACTCAGTACATTTCTATGAATGTTCAACCACTTATAGATGAGAAGTCTTTCCAGTTAAAAGACAGAAAACAATCCACAGCTGACCGCAGCCTGTGCCCTGCCATCTCTGAGTCCGGCATCTGAGCCCGACGCACACCAATGGTAAGTGGAATGGTTCTTCTGCTGAACTGCGCGTGCTTATCTGCGGGTGGCACAGAACGTAGAAATCGATTAGCCTATAGGCAGTACTAGCAATGAAATGTCTAAAAGAGTCTATATTGAAGAAAAGGAAGTAATATCCTACACATGGATTTAATCTGCGGTGTAATTGAGTTAGATATCCGACTGACACAAATTTGCATGTAAAAAAGACTAATTTGAATTATAACGTATCGTCAGAATGAAAAGAAACGTTGCATTCTGCTTCCCTGCTTTTCACATGGGCTGATCACATATCTCATGTAATCAAGAAAACAAAACAAAGAAAAGGAAAAAAAAACATTAACGCAATGAGATCTGTAGCTGCAACTTGGTTAGACAAAGGAGTGAGTAGCGCAGTAGTAAATTAATCAGACTCCCACGATAAATGAAAGACGATCTTCCACTCATAGGGTCTGAATCGAATATCCAAAATCCTCCTCCTGTACTGTGGACTTCGGGAGACTTACTCTGTGCCATTGACCGTTGGACTGAAACAGACAGCAAAGTAAACCCATCTGGAATTCCTATCAGATAATAGTTTGAAAACTCGATATTCACTATTAAAATTTTATGAAAAATTGGATTGGCACAATCATTTCAAGTTTAAGTACTTAAATTAATCTTTATTGGACCCACTTTGTTCGTGTCTTTACTCGTAGTTCAAGATACAAAGACACTTCAGCAGTAAGATGTCCATTTTTTCTCTCCTAATTGAAATATTGCAAGCAGTTTCGTCTACCCCTATATGGTTCAATTTTTACGGCAACAGCGATTCGAGAGCTCCTCAGATCTGGTTCACAAACAACAATCCAGAATTTACTGATTTGTTTCAGCCTCGAAGAACGCAATGCAACTCATTAAAACCCTTCTGTAACAGTAAATTTAATATTCAAATACTGACTATCTTAAGAGAATCATTGCTAAATAAACGAAGGGGTATGAGAATTCAGTTTCTACAGTCCCCAGCTGGGGTGACATTGGTTTACAACGATAAGGGCGACTAGGTGGCAAAGAAAGCCTGTTTTTCTGGTCCTGTCTTCAACGTTAGTCTGCCAACTTCATATTTCATGCTATTGATGTGGAAAATGATCGAGGAAGCATCAGCAGACGAATGGCGCCTATAAATCTGCTGTAGAATGGATACTACACTGCGGTCCTACTAGTAATATGAAACTCCTCCAATGTTTCAATAACTTTAGGTGAGCAGTAAGTTGAAAACTACCTACCCACAAACGCGAAGTAACTATAATTCAAATTGTTACCACTTACACTGGATAGGCTCAATGATAACACATTCTGCTGCTATCAAAAGACAGGAGACTTAAATCACTTCCTGTTTCTCTGCAGTTTCTTGGAAGCACAACAAATCTGTTTTTTCAAAAACATTATCAAATTTAAGGTCTCCCGTTCAAAAAATTGCTCCTGTATTATTGTGTCACAAAGATGCTTAAAATTGTGGATAGTCCTTTTTATAGGAGATAGTAGTGTGTGTATCCGAAATTTGGTGTTCTTTCTGTAACTGCATAAACCTTCTAACTTCCAGGTGTACCCTTAGCAGTTATCTATTAAGATCTGATGTTTATATTCTATTTTGCCTGTAGTTAAAATGTCAACATTACTTAGCTGTAGATATAGAACATTATGTCTATAGTTGATGCATAGATATTTCATAGCTAAGAGTACTGAACTTATATGGAGATTATATAATGATTTTCTAACCTTTTTGAACAAACTGTTAATGTCGTTGTTTCTCTGTATATATGACTTTGCATTAGCTGTGTGGTTCAAGAAAGCCAATCGCAAAGATCGTCATTCCTTTCCCAAGTGTATGTTCATCACATATTATAACAAAAAAATGTTCCTCCCTCCTTACAATATTTTGTCATATTCGGTGAACTTGGTGCAGTACTGCTCCTCAGGTGCCTTGTACATACTGCCTGTATTCATACTTAGACCAATGACATATACCTATGATTGAATGACCCAATGTTAATCGACACTGCTTTAAGATAATAACCATTCACAATTGTTTCCTTCTCATTTACGATTCGTGAGTTCCCTTCTCAGTACTAGTTGGTTGGTTGATTTGAGGGAAGAGACCAAACAGGAAGATCATCGATCGCATCGGATTAGGGAAGGACGAGAAAGGGTATCTGCCGTATCTTTTAAAGGGAAGCATCCCGGTATTTGCCTGAAGCAATTTAGGGAAATCGCGGAAAATTTAATTCAGGATGGCCGCATGCAGGATTGAACAGTCGTCCACTCAAATGCGACTCTGGTGTGCTAACCACTGCGCCACCTCGCTCGGATGTAAGTATCGTAATAACGCATAATTAATGCTGTGATGTTTTTCTTTGCCTGTTATCCCATACCAATTAGTACTGTTTGCATAGTCTATGATACAACTATAACATGCTTATGAGACAAGGTTTGATGATGATTGTAAATGATATATGATTTCGTCTAAATTATCTGTTCTTCATTTAATGATATGGCTTTCTCTCTCAAGGAGCAGTTATTGAGCAGGTCCAGTCATTTTTGTTACATTCCCAGGACAAAGATACCGGTTAATATTACACTGAGAACTGCCTCAGTGTTCATATATATATCTCCATTTGATGAGGTATAGTGTCGAATGATGAACCTCTGCATCATAAATGTAAAGAGTAGTGTGACTAAAATAAATAAACAATTCATACGTTGTATATTAACCATGTGCTTCGTAGCGATGGTACTGATACTAATTTTTAAAGGTCCTTTCCGTGTAAAGAAGATAGTATATGTACTTGCTTCAGTGTTCTGTATCAGATGGATGTAACTTGGTTTCATAGCTGAATCTGCGCTTATATAAGTAAATATATCACAGGAAAGTACGTTGTATTAACAAAATTTTATTGTAATATAATTCTACTCTATCTTGAGATCTTATTCTACCGTGACTTATGCTGAATTTCTTATAATATTGCCTGGTTTTATATTCGGTATTTTCAACCATACGAACGTATAAACCTGGGAAATGTCTGAGACCATGTAACATTTACTTCAGACGTTTTCTCTTAGTTAGATACTCATCTCGTGCTGGTGATCGACTGTACGTTTCATTGGGAATGAACTTACATCCTGTGTTCCTCATGTGTTGTAACAATAGTACACGTAAATCATTCAGCATCATTAGGTTCCAGTTACTCAGTATGTATCTTTGCTTGTGTAAATCTTTTGTCATAGTTGTGGCATATCTTTTTCTGATACATTTCCATGTAACATACACTCCTGGAAATGGAAAAAAGAACACATTGACACCGGTGTGTCAGACCCAGCATACTTGCTCCGGACACTGCGAGAGGGCTGTACAAGCAATGATCACACGCACGGCGCAGCATTTGTGCACCGCCGCCGTCAGTGTCAGCCAGTTTGCCGTGGCATACGGAGCTCCATCGCAGTCTTTAACACTGGTAGCATGCCGTGACAGCGTGGACGTGAACCGTATGTGCAGTTGACGGACTTTGAGCGAGGGCGTATAGTGGGCATGAGGGAAGCCGGGTGGACGTACCGCCGAATTGCTCAACACGTGGGGCGTGAGGTCTCCACAGTACATCGATGTTGTCGCCAGTGGTCGGCGGAAGGTGCACGAGCCCGTCGACCTGGGACCGGACCGCAGCGACGCACGGATGCACGCCAAGACCGTAGGATCCTACGCAGTGCCGTAGGGGACCGCACCGCCACTTCCCAGCAAATTAGGGACACTGTTGCTCCTGGGGTATCGGCGAAGACCATTCGCAACCGTCTCCATGACGCTGGGCTACGGTCCCGCACACCGTTAGGCCGTCTTCCGCTCACGCCCCAACATCGTGCAGCCTGCCTCCAGTGGTGTCACGACCCGGCATCATGGTGTGGGGAGCGACCTCCTACACTGGCCGTACACCACTGGTGATCGTCGAGGGGACACTGAATAGTGCACGGTACATCCAAACCGTCATCGAACCCATCGTTCTACCATTCCTAGACCGGCAAGGGAACTTGCTGTTCCAACAGGACAATGCACGTCCGCATGTATCCCGTGCCACCCAACGTGCTCTAGAAGGTGTAAGTCAACTACCCTGGCCAGCAAGATCTCCGGATCTGTCCCCATTGAGCATGTTTGGGACTGGATGAAGCGTCGTCTCACGCGGTCTGCACGTCCAGCACGAACGCTGGTCCAACTGAGGCGCCAGGTGGAAATGGCATGGCAAGCCGTTCCACAGGACTACATCCAGCATCTCTACGATCGTCTCCATGGGAGAATAGCAGCCTGCATTGCTGCGAAAGGTGGATATACACTGTACTAGTGCCGACATTGTGCATGCTCTGTTGCCTGTGTCTATGTGCCTGTGGTTCTGTCAGTGTGATCATGTGATGTATCTGACCCCAGGAATGTGTCAATAAAGTTTCCCCTTCCTGGGACAATGAATTCACGGTGTTCTTATTTCAATTTCCAGGAGTGTATTTAGTTGCTACATGGTGATGCATAATAAACTGAATAAGAACATCATAAAAAATACTGTGGTGGCCGGTAACTTAATATCAAGCGAAACAGCCCAAAAAAATGCCATGTTGAACGCTAAACAATATTACACACTCAAAAACGCCACACTTCTTGATTTGATCGAAAACTACTTCGAGTAAATGTGTTTTAGCTTTGTCACTTAGGCAGTTCAGGTCCCACAGCGTGAAAGCAACTTTCATGAAATATTTGCAACCTCATTAACGGTTCTCGACTACTGTTTATACAATTACATAAAGACTAGGGGATAACTGAATATGAAAATTTAAGTGCTTGTCGCTCTGAGGTGGCTGCTGACAACTGACAAAATGCTGTCATGGCAACGTTTTTTAACCCAGTTATTCAGTAAATGAGTCTGCTCGATGTACTGTATTGTTCATTTCCATCAGAATTCATTATGGCGCAGAATATTTCACTGGGCAAGTAAGTAACATGCTCTTTAGCCCCTGTGTCATAATATGTTGCTTATCAACACAAGTGTCTCCTGTTGCTATTGTACCGCTTCATTTATAAAAAAGCGCACTAATGGCTATATATTTGGGGTTGTTTCCCTGGCTATTTATCAGTATTTGGGTGGCCTGCACTCCCTTGCCTGTTGCAGACATTAAAAGCTCGCAACTCCCTCATGTAATTCAACACAGTAAGCAAGTACGTTAATTCCCACAATGATTTTTCTAGGCTTACTGCTGAATTAGCGACTGGGGGCGCAGGGCAACAGCTAGGTGCATGAGGTGTGGCGTGCTGCCCGCTGGCGCTCCTCACTGTTCTGCTCTTCTGGCTACAATGTGACAACCCGCCGTCACATCGATCTCGTTTCCATGATTTATGTGTCTGACTGAATAGTATTTAATAAAAAGAATGCATCCGCAAAACATCTTTATACGGAAATATTTCGTGTAACTGCTATGAACGCAGTTTTTCGAGTAATTCAGTAGTTCACTTACAAACAGTACATATATAAATAAACCGGAGGTGCAATAGTACAACAAATAAACAAAAAAAAGAAAGAAACGATAGCTGCAAGTGGAATTAAATCACTCAACACAAATTCATTAATTTTTTCTGTCATAAGATCTAAGGCATTCAACAAGGTCACAGACTTCACCATCACAGAAGAAAGAGTAATTAATGTGCACTTTCCTCCTGACACAGTTGTGTTTTAGTAACAGTTTCAAACAGAAGCAATGGGCCACTACAAGTCTCTTTAAGACGATACTTTCAGATAACAGTAAGTATCTAGAATTCATCTGCCATGTCCTTGAACTATGTAAATGCCAAAGAACAACTGCTGTATCGCGCCCAGCTTTTAACGATTACTAGTCTATTTATTTTAAACTCTTCTGCCTCTCTTAGTTCATCTACAGGTTATAAGATGATGTAGAACCGCTGTTTTAACATGAGCGTGCATCTGCTCATTCATTTCTCCCTAATAACATTGCGAATGCGTCTGCACATGTCACTTTCCTTATTTGAGTCTTTCCCATTACGTCATTCAGCTTAAAATAATTATTTTCAGTAAGTATAAAGCATCCACAACTTGGAATAACACGGCGGCAAAATTTCTGTTAAAATACTTCTGTTTTTAAAAAACAACGATTGTTTCAATTTAGTTCTTGCACATATTTTAATTTATACCAGATGTCCCCCTAAAAGCCGTCAGGCGCATTTTCTCATGTGTTTCGGCAGATATTTGCAATTTCGTATCTGCAACGTGCAGCTGGTGTCAGAACAAACAAACACTGATCATCACATATTTCATACGAAGCCAATCGTAGACTGAATGTCTTTATTTGTTCCCCGTTTGACTGTCCTTGTTAACAAATATCGATGAAATGAACGTCGCATTAGACCAAATTGGGACCGCTCTGGCCAATGGCCACTATAAATTCCACTCCAAAAATGAATTTTTTCGTAACGGGAAACAAAATAACACGTCGCATCGAAGGGTTCATTAGCATCATTTGTTTGGGCTGCGTCCCGCAACACACTGCAAATACAAAATTGCAAATATCTGCTGAAACGCCGAACAAATTTCCCTTCTTTCTTAATAGAGACACTCTGTATATCTGAAAAATGCTTATCAACGGTAGTAACTATATACTAATTATTTATGATCTTCTGATGACTTGAATAGACGGCAACTGACGGCAAAAACTTCAAAGGTCTGGAATTGTGTAAGAGCTCTGGTCAGATTGTCTCTTAAATCCTTACATAGTTTGTGAACAGCAGAGAACCTAAATACCAAATATACGTTTCACTAGATGCCTCCCTATCAGTTATTACTAACTGTGACGGAATTGGGAACGCATTTTCTCTTGGCAGATAGTCGACCCACGATGTATTTTTTAATTTATAATAACTGTAATAATGGTTGGCAGAACGTGTTTCAGTTGCCAACAAACACATGTAACCTCAACTTGATTTAGCGCTTAGAGTACCTCGCTAAACGACGAGCGCATTCTTCGCACTCAGGCAGTGCAGGCCATGAGGCTGCTGAAATCTCTTAATGGCAGGTTTCTCTGTTGTTCACCACTTTCATGATCCAGCTTTCGACACTTTGTTATCTGTAAATACTCATCGCTTGTAGTACGGCTGAAAGAAAAATCGCACTCGCTTATAGTTAATTAAACAGGCTTTGTTGAAGATCACTGCCTATACTATACCCGGTTGTTAAGCCACATTATGTCCTCCCCGTCCCTTTCACCTTTGTTCAGCAACTGATGTTCAAATGTGTGTGAAATCTTATGGGACTTAACTGCTAAGGTCATCAATCCGTAAGCTTACACACTACTTAAATTATCCTAAGGACAAACACACACACCCATGTCCGAGGGAGGACTCGAACCTCCGCCGGGCCTAACGCATAGTCCATGACTGCAGCGCCCTAGACCGCACAGCTATTCCCACGCGGCTCAGCAACAAGCAGAAACATATTCCTTTGTTTCTGAACATCCTTTTTCACACCGTTGCCATTCACGTAACAATACTACTGTCAGTACTGTGGCCCCGATTCTCTCCGTTATCATTATGCATCGTAAATTTCTCATCTGTTTGTTACAAGATCCAAGACAACGCATACATGATTCAGTTCTCTAGATACTGTAATTTTTTTGGATAGAACATTTAATCAGTCCTGCTACCTTCCGGAAGCACACTCGCCTCCCAGTCTATAAATCATTTATTAAAAAGTTCCCCTACTAACACGGCGTAATTGACGTTGCCTTCTGCACATCTTTTCTTGAAACATTCTGACACTATGGCGCAGAAGAGGCAGATGAAATGCAAAGTTCTTACCCACGATTTTGATGTTTGCCTCACACCCTCGATTGTGGATTTAGCATCAACAACTACACAAGACATGAGTGACGGTTCACTTTTTTTTATTTCCATTTTTTTTTTTACAGGAACAAATATGCAGATATCACTGGCGTTCAACCAGTACCAGTGTTGCGTAATAACATTCCACTTGATACCTTACGTTTTTCTGATGTTCACTTCATTCATGAGGCAGCTTTCGACACTCTGTTATCTAACACAATACTCTGTAAATACTCTTCTCTCACAGTACTGCACTAACGGCTCCCGTAAGAGCACAAAGAGGTTTTATCATTCTGGACTACATCCCTACAAGTACTGAGATATCTTCTTGTATGAAACTGATGATGTTTCTATGTACAGTGTGACGTTCGTTCGTGTGATTCATAAAAACCAGAGGGAGATCTGCAGCCACCGTCGTCGCACGCGTCTCTGATGTCTTCAAGGGTGAAGACAATGTCTCAATCGGCGCTGGTGGTACCAGGGCAGTAGCGACGCGTAGGAGGTAGCGACACCGCCGACTGCTCCCTGCTGTTGCTGTAAAGCGGACCTCCCCAGTCGTTCTGCATTCCTGGAAATGCAGCGCCTGGCTGTGTCATTTATGCTCATCTTCCTCTACTCATAATTAATTTATTAAATAATTTGACTTATTAATTATTTGTAACAAACTTAATGTCTCGTTATTGGGTAGAAAAAAATCAACAGCCAGCTCAAGAAAAATGGAAGAACGAAAATGTATTTTAACTCTACTCGTGGTTCAGTTTTCCATTAATCATGCTATGACTTATTCCATAAGTATTTCTCGGTTGGGGAGGAAATAAATATACACAATCTACCACCATAAATGATCCGGTCTGCAGAAATAAATGACTTGCTGTTCCTTCAGAACTACCCTGTACAGTGTTGCTCTCATCGACAGGCTCACAAGCTCTTCACTGGTAGAGCAACATACAGCACAATCACGTTTTCACTCTAAGCGCGGAATATCTGCTTCACTGCCAGATTTCCAGCAATTTTTTACAGCGTGTGAATTCACATCTCACGTAAAGAAAACGGTAGCTAAATTCTGCTACTTCATATTTCGTTTCGCTACTAAGCTCCGTCACCAATCGCACCGGCTTCTCTAAATCAGACACAGACCTCGGATCGCATGAGTGTCGGCATTGATCTCTTCTTTCATTCCCTCCCGAAAACTCAAGGACGAGCCCTTGTAGAACCAAAAGTCTTTTGTGCTGTGTCACTTTCATGGTGCGTTATTTGCAGCTTGCGCAGCAGTGTACGTTGCAACGAGTAGCACGTGGACTTGCAGGAAATGATATCGTTTGGTTTCGAGTGCTCCGTATGTTCTTGTTTCTCTCTCTTTCTTTCTCGTTCTTCGGTCCTTACCTAGTCAGTGAAGGGTTTGCGGCCCGTAGTAACAGCAGGTCTGTGGAGCCCTGCCCAAAATGAATAACACAAGCCAACGAAAAATTTTTTTTGAGAAACTTTTTTTACTTTGTTAGCTAATCTTTATAGATTTTTATAAACTGCAGGCAAATCTAGCCTTACTTATTTTGTATCAACCATAGATTTCGAGCACTATGCCTTCCATTATATAGTATAAAATCCTATGGTATAAGGCAAACGGGGAAACTAATGAAGCGCTTTGTTACAACATAAGCATAATTTGTACTTACAGCAAGCTATTTTTTACTTTGTTAGCTAATCTTTATAGATTTTTATAAACTGCAGGCAAATCTAGCCTTACTTATTTTGTATCAACCATAGATTTCGAGCACTATGCCTTCCATTATATAGTATAAAAATCCTATGGTATAAGGTAAACGGGGACACTAATGGAGCGCTTTGTTACAACATAAGCATAATTTGTACTTACAGCAAGCTACCTGAAACAATAATATGTCTTAATAGAGGTTGCACTTGTCTGCTAGAATTAGTGTGTATAGTCCTCCATCTTGTTGGTGTTCCAGAGGCCTTGGTATTGTTTCTCTATCACTTTAATGTCCTGGGGAAAACGCTTTCCTTGCTCCTCACTAACATCTCCCACATTTTCTGGGAAGTAATCAAGGTGACTGTTCAAAAAGTTAACTTTGAGGCTCATTAAACTTCCTTAAGTTTTAAACTTCTTTAACATTATAGCTATAATAGAAACATTTTCTGGGTCTTTTTCACGTCCTAAGAACTTTGTACTGATTTGCTTGAATGATACCCATGCTTCTTTATCATTTAAGGTCATTGTGGATTCAGCGTTATCATCTAACTTCAATTTTCTAATATCAGGTCCGACAAAGTCGCCTACTTCTAGTTTAACTTATGAAATGTGTGAAAACCTTTGGCAGAGATACTTAAAACATGATCCTTCTTTAGGCAAAGCCTTCACAAACTGTTTCATTCGGCCTAACTTTATATGTAGACGTGGTAGGAATTCGTTTTTTTCGATCTGCAAAGTTGTTGTGTAGAATGTTTTTCTCTCCAGGTTTTAAAGACTCCCTCACGAGTCAGTTCTGTCTGCACCAGTGTGGATCCCCAGCCCTACTGTCCTATTCACACAAGAAACATGGAATTTTGGTAAAGCCACCTTCCTGACCAAGGAGCACGCATGTTACTTTTAAATCGCCACATAGCATTCAACAATGAGCAGAATAGCATATCTTATTTAACAGTATTTCTAGGTTTTCACAGCTTTCTTTTATGTGTACAAAACGTCCAGCAGGTACAGATGAATATATGCTACCATTGTGTAATAAATCAATAAGCAGCATAAATTTCCTTTAATTTAGTCGATGGCCACAAACATTTTTTTCACAGATTACCGGTTTCTGTCTATAATGACCATCTTCAGATCTGTTCAAATGCAAAATAATCACCAGCATCGGCGAATATATATAAATATATTTGCATTTTACATTTGACGATGCCACTATGGCTGCAGTATATTAAGACACTTTTTTTTATAAAACACAGGTATGTCTCTTCACACTTAAAGCGCACAAAAATAGATGTATGTCAGTAGCACTTTTCATTATGATCTATTTCTAGTTTTTAGGCTGTAGACAGTCTGCGAATGTATTTATGTTTTTCCCATACTTTTTGCTGCAGATCTGAAGATGGTAATTATAGACCGAAACCGGTAATCTGTGAACAAAATGCTTGTGACGATAGACGTAAATTAAAGGAAATTGATTCTAAATAAGGGTCACCGTTTTATTCGCGACAGTGTCGCAGGTTGTCACTAAACAGTCTCCAGTCTTCCTTTTTTTATTCAATACCAAAGTCATTCATCAGACTGGGAATGCCTGAGCAGTACAGTAAATCGCCTTCATGTTGAAAAAACTGGGAAAATTGCTGCTCTCTTTCTATATATGTATATGCTGGTTCCAACTGCCTGTAAGTTCTTTTCTTATAATCTAAAGCCAAGCTACTCAGCTTTTTCTGTCGTTAAGCCCAGATCCCTAACCAAATCGTTTAACTCGGTCTGAGTGAACAATTTAGGCTCTTAATATTCTGTATTACAATGGAATTCATCATTATCTGGTTCATGTAAATCAGATTGTAGGGAAGGTTAGGGTAGCTAATTACCTTCTTGTTTTTGAATTGTGACCAGTAATATCAACACTGCAAAAGTAGCTATCTCCGGAATGATTTCTTGGCTCCCTCCATATCATAGGAACAGCAAATATAAAGGCTTTTTTCTCCTTTTTGGACCATATCATACCTTATCCGGTGCCTAAGATTTATCTTCATCACCAACTTTAGATCCAAAGTACACTCCTGGAAATGGAAAAAAGAACACATTGACACCGGTGTGTCAGACCCACCATACTTGCTCCGGACACTGCGAGAGGGCTGTACAAGCAATGATCACACGCACGGCACAGCGGACACACCAGGAACCGCGGTGTTGGCCGTCGAATGGCGCTAGTTGCGCAGCATTTTTGCACCGCCGCCGTCAGTGTCAGCCAGTTTGCCGTGGCATACGGAGCTCCATCGCAGTCTTTAACACTGGTAGCATGCCGCGACAGCGTGGACGTGAACCGTATGTGCAGTTGACGGACTTTGAGCGAGGGCGTATAGTGGGCATGCGGGAGGCCGGGTGGACGTACCGCCGAATTGCTCAACACGTGGGGCGTGAGGTCTCCACAGTACATCGATGTTGTCGCCAGTGGTCGGCGGAAGGTGCACGTGCCCGTCGACCTGGGACCGGACCGCAGCGACGCACGGATGCACGCCAAGACCGTAGGATCCTACGCAGTGCCGTAGGGGACCGCACCGCCACTTCCCAGCAAATTAGGGACACTGTTGCTCCTGGGGTATCGGCGAGGACCATTCGCAACCGTCTCCATGAAGCTGGGCTACGGTCCCGCACACCGTTAGGCCGTCTTCCGCTCACGCCCCAACATCGTGCAGCCCGCCTCCAGTGGTGTCGCGGCAGGCGTGAATGGAGGGACGAATGGAGACGTGTCGTCTTCAGCGATGAGAGTCGCTTCTGCCTTGGTGCCAATGATGGTCGTATGCGTGTTTGGCGCCGTGCAGGTGAGCGCCACAATCAGGACTGCATACGACCGAGGCACACAGGGCCAACACCCGGCATCATGGTGTGGGGAGCGATCTCCTACACTGGCCGTACACCACTGGTGATCGTCGAGGGGACACTGAATAGTGCACGGTACATCCAAACCGTCATCGAACCCATCGTTCTACCATTCCTAGACCGGCAAGGGAACTTGCTGTTCCAACAGGACAATGCACGTCCACATGTATCCCGTGCCACCCAACGTGCTCTAGAAGGTGTAAGTCAACTACCCTGGCCAGCAAGATCTCCGGATCTGTCCCCCATTGAGCATGTTTGGGACTGGATGAAGCGTCGTCTCACGCGGTCTGCACGTCCAGCACGAACGCTGGTCCACCTGAGGCGCCAGGTGGAAATGGCATGGCAAGCCGTTCCACAGGACTACATCCAGCATCTCTACGATCGTGTCCATGGGAGAATAGCAGCCCGCATTGCTGCGAAAGGTGGATATACACTGTACTAGTGCCGACATTGTGCGTGCTCTGTTGCCTGTGTCTATGTGCCTGTGGTTCTGTCAGTGTGATCATGTGATGTATCTGACCCCAGGAATGTGTCAATAAAGTTTCCCCTTCCTGGGACAATGAATTCACGGTGTTCTTATTTCAATTTCCAGGAGTGTATATTAGATAAACCTTTTTGACAAAGTCTGCAATGTTTCTTTGGTGTTTGTTAATCATAAATTCACCTGTTGTCCAATTTACATCTATCTATTTCTGCAAATACATACATACTAAAAAGTCAGCATCTGATGCGTGGCGGAGGGTATGTCGTACCACTACCAGTCATATATTCTCCTGTTCCACTCGCAAACGCAGCGACAGAAAAACGATTGCCTAAATGTTGCCGTACGAACCCTACTTTATGTTATACATCGTTACATTAGTGTTGGCCAAAATCAATCGGCGCTCTGTGAAAAAATTGTAACGGTGCTGAAGGGTTGGTTGTGCTGACAAATAGTTGTCAAGAAAGAAACTCTGAAGTTAGCATGTCAGGGCGTGGCGTTTACTGGAAAACATTCTAAAAGGGTTTTAAATGTTGTGTGATTTGGTTGGTGTCTGTGAGGGTACTTTTTTTGGTATAATCGTGCTGTCTCCCGAGCATTTCCATCTGCTTGGCCGTACGCCATCTTGCTTTGTTCCCGACATGAATGCCATCCAGTTACTCATGTCGGGAACAAGCCAAGATGGTGTTATATACTTTCTGTTGACACTGGGGTTACATACAAAACGTTGCAACGAGTAGTTGTTTGGGCTGCCTCAGTTTCACAGTGCCAAACCCAAATTGCAAATATCTGCTGCAACACCAGAGAAGATAGGCCAGAAGATTCACAGGAGAGACGTGAAATGTAACATAGAGGGTGAACATAATAAAACCCGACAAACTGCAGGGACGGATTCCCGACTGAAAATGGAGAATAAAAGATCCTACGAAAATATCTCCAGAAAGGCATCGTTGCCACGTTAGACGACGCTGATGAACGGTAGTTTCTCTGACCACATGCCGTGTGTTCTTTGGGTGTGGTAGGACGTGTGATTGACACGAACCCTTTTACAAGGACTAGGCAAGTGGCCCACCAAAGTACGATTGTGTGAATCCTGCATAACAACCGCTACTATCTCGATCACTTGCAGTCCCATGAAGGCCACTTTGAGCACCTGTTGCGACGTTAATGCGATGAAGCTCTGTACTTTGTTTCACGAAGATTTGTTGTCGTTGAACGTATATTTCTGGACACATGACAACAGGAACTTTTTTCCTCAATTTTCAGTTAGGAAGCCGTCCCCGTAGTGTATCGGTTTTATTAACGTTTGCTCTGTATAACAAGGTGAGTCTTGTAGGATGTATTACCCAGTTTACTTTGTTAGCGGTTCCAGATATCGAAAAGAGGCTTTCGACTATTGATAGTACGCTGAGGTGCACTATTTTAATATGTGTGGAAGAATCGTAAGTCTTGTATCGAGCCGGCTGGGATGACGGAGCGGTTCTAGGCGCTTCAGTCCGGAACCGCGCGACTGCTACGGTCGCAGGTTCGAACCCTACCTCGTGCATGGATGTGTGTGATGTCCTCACGTTAGTTAGATTTAAGTAGTTTTAAGTTATAGGTGACTGATGACCTCAGATTGTAGGTCACATAGTGCTCAGAGCCATTTGAGCCATCTCGTATCGTTCGAGACACTGAAGTAGTTATGTTTCTTTATGGAACGATGTACTTTCCATAACTCCACTCAGTGCCTCTGGGAAAGACAATTACAGTGATATTGCATAGTCAATAACGACGTTGAAGACTGTCTCATAAAAATCCGAGAAATCTATGAAACTGGGAGGCAGTGCGGCCAGAGTCCGCTGTTGCATTGCAAACACCACCGACAGAGCTCTCATCCCTGGCTACATGGTTATATGCAGCAACTCAGGCTAACGCTGCTAAGATCACTCATTTTCCATACGAGAAATACCGGATGAATTATGATTATTGTATCCGGAACTACGACATGTGCTAGTTTCTGGTACATCAGATGGGGTCCTGGGACTACTATTTCAATTATCTGTACGTTTCCCGGTTTTTTGTGGAAGCATCTAAAGTTACGTTTGTCAGTTGTCCATTTAAGAGCAAATCCACCGCGTTGTTGCTCGTTTGTCAAAGCCGAAACAGTAACGTCGGTCATTCGTATTTCGTTAACAGCTCCGTTGACGGAAAAAAGAAACTACTGTAAAAACTTTCTTAGAATTTCAAAAAACAAATATAATACCTGGCCTGTCTTTGCCTGGAGACAGCTGAATGCTTCTTAAAGGTAGAACAAGTAATGTCGCACAAATGTGTCTATAGATAGTACTCAAAATTGTAATTACAGTGAATACACTTAAAGCAAACTAAATATTTTATTCAGGATGACTTGCGACATGTCCCCCACAAGACAAATATTTTATAACAAATTATATTTTTATGCTTTACATAAGCATGTGCTCAAATTTTTTAACACCGACTACAAGGCATTTATACAATCACCGTGTGAGAGATAGACGAACAGATTAAATTACACTGGATGATTTGCCGTTGCATGCTATGGCGATTGGACTGCGAATGTAGTCTGGCGTAGTTGGAGCTTCATGATATGCTGCGTCTTTCAGTTTTCCCCATACAAAGAAATCAAGAAGTCAAATCAGAGGACGTTGCCGGCCATTGTTGTGCAGTATTTCAATCTGTCCAACTGTTGGGAAACTTTTCATTCAGCGCTTGAGTTGCAACACGCGAAGAGCAACCTGGGCAGCCGTCGTATTAGAACCACATGCACTCTCACTTATCTAGTGGTACCTCTTCTAGAAGAGCTGGTAGAAAGTTCGTAAAAATTTGTGCAGACATATTTTCATTTAGCACCACTGGGATGAAGTAAGGTCACACAATGGAATTCCCTATGATGACACAACGCACATTTGCGCTCCACGGTCATTGGTGTCTTATCTCATGAAGGCCGTTGCTGCCTATCGAGCATTTTACCGAAATTGGCATTACCAATGTTTGTAAACGTTGCTTCGTCGATATGGATCACCATGTAGCAAAAAACCTAGAGTCATGTATCAGGCGGAAAGAGCAAACCGATAAAATTATGTATCACATTCGAAGTCACGTCTTCAGAGTTACTGACAGTAACAGATCATAAAGGAGAATTTGGCTGATGATGCACGATACGAATGACACTCGTCTGGCTAATCCCAAATTACTTGCAGTACGTCTCGTGCTACCACGAGGAATTATAAGCTTAATAGCTAGAACAGCTTCTTCATGTGGTCTGTCAATAGCACTCTTCGTTCACTATCTCATGATGAAGCTACCTGTTCGGGCTAGTGAACCAATAATTAATGCATGTGCGTCGCGCGATGGACAGAAGCTATCAGGATAGACATCCCTATACCGTGGGATCGTTCCGACATCATTTCTTTGACATTCGCCGTTTAAAAGAAGCATGTCTAGCTTCTTCTCATTGGTGTACATGTCTGTATACAAGGAATGTTGAAGCAGAGTAGACCTGACGATAGAAGACACGGCTGCAGCTAGTTCTACAATCTAAACGAGTAAACGGTCGAAAGGTGTGAAACAACGATGTAGCCTGGCATGAGCGTGCTTACAACGCCACACCGATTCCGGCCGACGTGCCTTTATATTTTAGAGTATTTCGCGGATTGTCTTGCGTTTCTGACTCAAACTTAACAACGATTTTTGCTAACCCAAGTGACCCGCGTTCAATTTCCGGCTTGGTCGGAGATTTACTTCGCTCAGGAACTTGGTCTTTTTTAGTCCTTACATTCATATCGATGTAACTAACGAATTAGTCTCCAGTATGCTATCATATTACTTTGCATTACTGACATGGCTGTATGAGCACGACTCAAAATCCAATGAACTGAAATAAATAAAGAAATACATTACGGCTCTGTACTCGTCTTTTCAAGCGCTTCCGTGTACCATTAACAATAGTATATTACTCGTGTTAACACAGCTGTACTTCCTTCAATATCTGGATCGATACAAGAGACAAGGCTCTTTATCACATACCAAAGATCGTGCCCTTTGCGTACTAATTTTTCAAGATACCTCATGTGGGAGGGAGAAAGAGGAGTGAATTTTATTTAGATTCTATAAATGAAATGCAAGGAGTGCTGTTAAACATAAAAGTGGTTTATTCAGTGAAACTGCATTAAACTGCATATGCAATAATTATAGAAATTTTATCAAAGCCATTAAACATTCCCTCACAAATTATCCAAATAATGATAAACAAAAATAGAAATTTTGGGCCATCAGATACCTAAAAAGGTACAAAAAGGAACAACAAATAGAATTGAATTGACACCAAGAGCTCACAAGTGAATTATATAAGGAGCCTGCCCTGATATTTCCTTTTTAACATGAGCATTGCATGACTTCATTTTAATTTAACATATAAATAAATTAAATGTGATGGTTGACCTGGTGTATTAAATGAGGAACGAATAAAAGAAAAACAGCTGAACATATGACTCTCTTTGTGGGCAAACGGTGAATACTGTGCCTTGCGTCTTTATGAGCATCTAATACATTTCAAAGAAGTTGAAGAAAGCGAAAAAAGAATGCACAGCTAGGAAAGCGGGCGTTTTCTGTATTACCATGTTCATAGTGTGGTCAGCGTGGTGGTGGAGTCGGCTGATTGCGGGCGGATGCGTCAGGACTCTGCCAGCGACGTAGTTGATAGCGTCTAACATACCCTGAGCTTTGAAATAGTGACCGAATCCTGCTTCTGGAAGTTATCATTACTGGACGATGGTACGCCTACATCTGCAGGTGCTAACCTACGTGAAACTGCATTAAACCAAGCTCAAAACTGTTCTATCAGTACTACCATCATCGGACATGTACTAAATCAAAATGTAATCCTGAGTTAAGCTCTTGATAATGGTCACAGTGAGTCAACCTCGCCTACTTGGATCTAACAGACTTTGCTCTCTACGCTGTTTGCAACGAATGCCAAGTGCATTGTCTCATGACAAGCGATAAGAGAATCCTTGCGACTTATCGGAAGCAGTCAAAAGTGAATTCCTGCTTCCTCAGAAGCAATATTCGGAATGCCCAGTACTAATGCGCTCCTCGCACCTGCAGAGAGAGAGCCGCTCCCCTCCAGCGTGTTGTCCCAATGCTTCCGCAAATTACGTAGCTCGTACTATTTTTCAAAGCGAACGTTAGATTCATGCCAATGAAGAAGTCCATTAAAAATTTCCTCCCTCCTTGACGTCGCATTCTGCGAGGAAAAGAGAGCGATACTCTGTACGGGACAGAGTATACATATAAACCAAGACTTCTCTCTTTGAGTATTGCCGCTACGATCCCAGGTGTTCTGCTCGCAGGAAACGGCCAAAACTCCCCAGGCCACTTCAGATTCTTGGACACCCAAGTCGTGCTGTTGCTATTCAACTCGGCACTCTGTCCGCGTTACCTGGAATTGTGACAAAACTGTTTTTCGCTATAAGTTTGTAGTTTTTTCTGCCTTGGGCACACGTGTGAATGTCCACGGCTTCTCTTGGCAGCGTGTTGATGTATGCAGCGTCTTCGCCTGTCGCTAATCCTCTGGGGGCCTGACCTCTGTGGAGCGTGCCGGCATAGGCACGCGACCGCCGCTCGTCCGTTGGCACTACCTGTGTCCACATTGTCTCCGGGCTTCCCAGCTAGGAACGCATCAGAAGAATTCCATTCATGCACAACGTGTACCAAGAAAGACAAGAATCATAGCCCTTTACCGATGCTTAATGACACAATAATTCGCCTCCATCACACTTCATATATTGCAATAAACTAATCACTGATTTTAAAAGCAATTCCCTCCTTTAATTATGAACATGAAATGCTTTGACGCTTTTCAACTTTTGAAAACCTCTTTTCGCTATCTGGAACCGTTAACGAAACAAATGCAGCGTTACGTCACACGTGACTCACAATATATACGGGGTGTCCCACCTAACTTTGTCACATCATATCTTTCCTAAATGAAATGAAACGTGCCAAATGCAACAGGCCACTGATGCACCTATGTCATGTGCTCACAGTGTAGGCAGGATGCACAACCGGTAAATGTAAATAAATACCACTTTCAACACAAAGTAAGGTTTTTTTTTTTTTATCGTACATTACTACCGAAATGAAAACCAGAGGTACAATTAGTGATGGTAGACTAGCTTTCACTGCTCTAAATCTTGGTTTTACCTTCTGGAATACTTACCTTAAATAACGGAAACGGTGCCACAGTTTCTGCCGTAATGCGGGTTGCCTGCAAACTCCTGAAGCCTGCTGTGGGCATCACTTGTTCTGCGAATTACGGAAAAAACTGTGCGTCCGTTGCCATTTTGTAAAGTCTACGAATTTCAGGACGTATAAGGTTTAGAACAGTGAAAACAAGTCACTAACTGTCCCTCTTGTTTTCATTTCCGTAGACAAAACACCCAAGTGCCAGTAAAAGAACGTAACTTTTTTAAAAAAGATGCCTGTTATATTTAGAGATTGTGCATTCTTGTCCATTGTGTAAGCCTCTACTATAGCTGCATCCCTGGCCAATTGCATTTTTCAATTTTGTTTTCGTTTCGAAAATATACACTCCTGGAAATGGAAAAAAGAACACATTGACACCGGTGTGTCAGACCCACCATACTTGCTCCGGACACTGCGAGAGGGCTGTACAAGCAATGATCACACGCACGGCACAGCGGACACACCAGGAACCGCGGTGTTGGCCGTCGAATGGCGCTAGCTGCGCAGCATTTGTGCACCGCCGAAGTCAGTGTCAGCCAGTTTGCCGTGGCATACGGAGCTCCTTCGCAGTCTTTAACGCTGGTAGCATGCCGCGACAGCGTGGACGTGAATCGTATGTGCAGTTGACGGACTTTGAGAGAGGGCGTATAGTGGGCATGCGGGAGGCCGGGTGGACGTACCGCCGAATTGCTCAACACGTGGGGCGTGAGGTCTCCACACTACATCGATGTTGTCGCCAGTGGTCGGCGGAAGGTCCACGTGTCCGTCGACCTGGGACCGGACCGCAGCGACGCACGGATGCACGCCAAGACCGTAGGATCCTACGCAGTGCCGTAGGGGACCGCACCGCCACTTCCCAGCAAATTAGGGACACTGTTGCTCCTGGGGTATCGGCGAGGACCATTCGCAACCGTCTCCATGAAGCTGGGCTACGGTCCCGCACACCGTTAGGCCGTCTTCCGCTCACGCCCCAACATCGTGCAGCCCGCCTCCAGTGGTGTCGCGACAGGCGTGAATGGTTGGTTGGTTGAGGGATGAAAGGGACCAAACTGCAGAGGTCATCGGTCCCAGGCGTGAATGGAGGGACGAATGGAGACGTGTCGTCTTCAGCGATGAGAGTCGCTTCTGCCTTGGTGCCAATGATGGTCGTATGCGTGTTTGGCGCCGTGCAGGTGAGCGCCACAATCAGGACTGCATACGACCGAGGCACACAGGGCCAACACCCGGCATCATGGTGTGGGGAGCGATCTCCTACACTGGCCGTACACCACTGGTGATCGTCGAGGGGACACTGAATAGTGCACGGTACATCAAAACCGTCATCGAACCCATCGTTCTACCATTCCTAGACCGGCAAGGGAACTTGCTGTTCCAATAGGACAATGCACGTCCGCATGTATCCCGTGCCACCCAACGTGCTCTAGAAGGTGTAAGTCAACTACCCTGGCCAGCAAGATCTCCGGATCTGTCCCCCATTGAGCATGTTTGGGATTGGATGAAGCGTCGTCTCACGCGGTCTGCACGTCCAGCACGAACGCTGGTCCAACTGAGGCGCCAGGTGGAAATGGCATGGCAAGCCGTTCCACAGGACTACATCCAGCGTCTCTACGATCGTCTCCATGGGAGAATAGCAGCCTGCATTGCTGCGAAAGGTGGATATACACTGTACTAGTGCCGACATTGTGCATGCTCTGTTGCCTGTGTCTATGTGCCTGTGGTTCTGTCAGTGTGATCATGTGATATATCTGACCCCAGGAATGTGTCAATAAAGTTTCCCCTTCCTGGGACAATGAATTCACGGTGTTCTTATTTCAATTTCCAGGAGTGTATGAGTTGTCAGGCACACTGTAAAATATGACCATACACTGTCATAATTTTCGACCATGGAATTGTAGATATTAGAACACACGAGATCTCAAGTCTTCAAAATGCTTATCAACATTCCATAATTCAAATGTTGTTCCTTTTAGAGCAGTCTGCTTTCCTCGTAATTTGGTCTGGGTGTACATATCTTCCTAAACAACTTGAAAACTACAACAACTCTATGTTTTGTTTATAAAGTTCCCATGGTTTTTCTCCACCGAATTTTGTTACACTGGAGGAGAAATATCGAACGCTTAAACAACTGCTAAGTCGAAGTTACAGTTCCTTCTCAATGTGCATCATAGGATGCATTGCTTACTACATTAGAAATACAACATTTCGCAAGACCTAACTTAATAATAAAACAGGTCGGTGAAGATACAGTGGCTGCTTATGTGCTAAAATTCTTCCCTAGGAACGTTGCGCTGCTTGCAGAATTTTTCCTACCTCGACAAGAAACCAGAATAGTGAGAGAAAATGGAGAGTTCTTGTTTGTACAGCACTGACTAGTGAAATATACCTTTCACATGTATATCCGGAGACAGTAAGCACTGATTCAGGCATGGGGTATTGACAATCGCTTCAGTAATATTCAGTTCCTCCGCTTGGCTGTTGCGTGAGCACTTTGCCGTACGTGTTAAGTAACTTTGTGACTGACTGACTGTTGCTTACAGCTTTGCGGCTAAATTTAATTCTTCTGAAAACTGTACGTATTCTTCATTTTATTCAGAAGTTACTAAGGACTAAGGTTTCAACATTCCCGTCTGATGTTCGCGTATTCAGAATGATTTCATATCCGTTAAATGAGCGGATTCATCACGAAACTATGTTTATCCGACTGTAGTAGGTGTCAAAACCAGACCTTCAACGTGGCCGGCCGCGGTGGTCTCGCGGTTCTAGGCGCGCAGTCCGGAACCCCGCGACTGCTACGGTTTCAGGTTCGAATCCTGCCTCGGGCATGGATGTGTGTGATGTCCTTAGGTTAGTTAGGTTTAAGTAGTTCTAAGTTCTAGGGACTGATGACCACAGCTGTTAAGTCCCATAGTGCTCAGAGCCATTTGAACCTTCATCGTGAAGCCAGGATCTCGAAAATCGCCCTCACACATAGGAAAACACCACGCTGCAGGGGGTGAAGTACGGGCCGCTTCTGCTGGATCGATAGGGCAGGTTAGTTGCAATGTGTGGAAACAGATAGAGCTCAGAGAGAAGTGTCCGGCGTGCCACTTACTGCCTCCCGCTGCTCGCCTGAGTACAAGAGCGACTCTCTGGCTTCGTCTCCAGGGCTTGAGGCAAGCTGTACCGTTGCCCCAACCCATAACAACCAATCGCATTGATGCTACTGCCCATTAGCTCTTCCAAGTCCCGATCATGGAAACCAGAAATAGTCCTGGCAACTTTTCTCTTTTCAGTAAAGGTGCATTCACACCTCGCGCCGAGCCAGCAGGGTGAAAAAGGGAAAATCCACATCCCTATTTTCAAGGTGTATAAGACTACAGCACGATGTTTTATGAATTGTATTTTCCTTCAAAGCTTTACTTTCCTCACAAAAAAGGAAAGGCTCCCACTTTTGGTCTTGAGTGATTTTTTAGTTCTTAGCGTTTCTCAGTCGATTTTGAAAAAAAATTTACTTTGAAAGATCTGATTTTTCTGCACGTTGTAGTGTAGCATCGTAGGTTCGCCTCAGCGGCTGACCTAGTTATACGTCTTACTCGTGAAGGGGGCTTTTACCACTCTCTTTCAGGGAGAGTCACATAACCTTGTCGACCCACTTAGGGGTTGGCAGAATACTCTGCTGCCTCCTCTAACCATACCGGGCTGCAGCTGGTGGTCCAGTCCGGTCCTCATCCAACCTGCTCGTTTGCTCTTCTTCCCCCCTCTCACGTGGGCTGTTACACAAGTTCATACGTGGTCTCTCTATGGGTGTCTCGCCCTGTCGGTGTTGCTAGTCTTTCTTATGCAGTTTTAGAGTGGGGTACCTCTGCTACTCGGCGGGGGCTGTGGGATGTAAACTATGTGTTCAAAAGTATCCGGACACCTGGCTGAAAATGACTTAAATGTTCGTGGCCCCCTTCATCAGTAGCGCTGGAATTCAGTGTAATGTTGGCCCACCCTTAGCCTTGATCACGGCTTCGACTTTCGCACACATACGTACACTCAGGTGCTGGAAGGTTTCATGGGCAGTGGCAGCCCATTCTTCATGGAGTGCTTCTCTGAGGGTAGGTATCGATGTCGATCGGTGAGGACTGGCACGATTTCGGCGTTCCAAAACATCACAAAGGTGTTATATAGTGTTCAGGTCAGGCCTCCGTGCAGGCCAGTCCATTAAAGGGAGGTTATTGTCGTGTAACCAGTCCGCCACAGGCCGTGCATTATGAACAGGTGCTCGATCGTGTTGAAAGATGCAGTCGCCATCCACGACTTGCTTATCAACAATGGGAAGCAAGTACGTGCTTAAAATACCAATGTAGGCCCGTGCTGTGATAGTGGCACGCAAAACAACAAAGGATGGAAGGCCACTCCATGGAAACACGACCACACCATAGCACCACCGCCTCCGAATTTTATTGTTGGCACTACACACGCTGGTAGATGACGTTCATCGGGTTTTCTCCATACCCACACCCTGCCATCGGATCGCCACATTGTGTACTGTGATTCGTCATTATACACACTGTTCAATCGTCCAATGTTTACGCTCCTTACTCCAAGCGAGGCGTCGTTTGGCATTTAGCGGCGTGATTTGTGGTTTATGAAATGACCAAGAAATCCGAATTTTCTCACCTCCCGCGTAACTGTCATAGTACTTGCAGTGGATCCTGATTCGGTTTGCAATTCCTGTATGATGGTCTGGACAGATGTCTGCCTATCTTCAACTGTCGGCGGTCTCCATCTGTCAACAAACGAGGTCGGCCTGTACGCTTTTGTGTTGTACTTTTCCCTTCACTTTTCCACTTCATTACCACATCGGAATCCGTGGACCTAGGGATGTTTAGGAGTGTGCAAATATCTCGTACAGACGTGTGACACAAGTGACACCCAGTCACCTGACGACGTTCAAAGTCCGTGAGTTCTGCGTAGCGCCCCATTCTGCTCTCTCACGATGTCTAATGACTACTCAGATCGGTGGTGTAGAGTAACTTGCAGTTGGTGGCAGCACAATGCACCTAATATGAAGAACGTATGTTTTTGGACGTGTCCGGATACTTTTGATCACATAGTGTATGTCCCCTCATTACGCTCTGCTTTCTGGCCTTCGGGCTGCTAACTCGATTTGACATCTCGCCTGTCTTCCTTCCTACATCTGTCTCCCTTTCTTCTTTTTGTCTCTTATCTCGCCTTCGTTGAAATTTCGTAGACCTTGGGGTTTCCTTCCTCTGGGTTTTGTGCGGTGTGGTACCTCTGACGTGCAGTCATTTTGACTTGTCTCGTCGACGAAAAATGGCTGATGACCTAGTAGTTATATCTATTTAATCATCCAATCAGTGTAGGACCTTAGTCTCTTAGTAAACCATTTACCTTTTCATATTCGTAACTGTCATTATGAAATGACGCTATTTGTAAACCACGAACACTTGATTTACAAATCTTGCAGTGAAAAAGCTTGGTAGCAGGTAGGTTATTGTTAGATACTTTTTACACCATATATTATTGCGAGTGAAAAATAGCTAAAAGGATGAAAAAGAGAACAAAAAATTTTTTTGAAGTGGTGGTGGTATCAATACCTGTCTCCGTTCTGACGTAAATGCGATTTATTGAGTGACTTCAATGCTGGAATCGCGAGCCCACTGGTTTAATTTGGTTTAGCGTATTGTCAAACACAGATTACTAGCTATTGGTTTAGTGCTAGAGTCGATCCCTAGTCTTCTTTTAATCACCCATGTCTTGAAAAATCGAAATATACACAAATGTTCCCCCGTGCCATACAGTGTGCCACACCTAACATTATAAAAGGCAAAAAACTATTTTTCGTTTACATCCTACAATTAGCACAATGTACACTTCGTATTTAGGAGTAGAAGAGAAGAATAAATATATCTCATATGAGATTTTGGTGTTGATGGACTAGAATAAAGGCTTGCAACATTCCATTAAATTCCTTTCTAGTTGGAGAAGAAAAACTGCAGATGCTGAAAAACATAATTACATTTATAGATGTTTCCGCCTAAGTTTGACTAATACGTGAGATTTGCATTTTTAACGTTTTCGCTTTTACAGTTCTGTGCTAGTACTGCGCAATACCACATGCTTCGATCGATCCTATCTCTACTTATAAGTCACTTTTTATAGGTCTTGCGAATAGTATTTATTTCGGGAAATTCATGTAACGACAGCAGAGCTAAGTGGAACTACATTTGAATGGATGCTTTTCTGGATCATTCCATGACAAAACTATAAATTTCTCCGAGTCTCTAAGCTGCTTACATCTCGATTTTTTTTTTTTTTTACTTTAACTGGAAGAAGAATGCGCCGATTAACCGTAGCTCCAAACACTGCAAAACAGATAAATTAATTACTGTTAACTACTGTGTTACATCGTGATGCAGTTCAAACTAGTTTAAAGGATACGATATATGCGTCTCTGCCTGTTGCTGCAGAGTTCTTTCACCGCTTTTTGGACTTGTCCGCAGCACCAAGGCATGCACACTCTTTCACAGCTGAACGGTCAAAATAAGGCAGGTGCTGCCAGATGTGTTGCGCCTCTATCCAATTAGTGCCATCTTACACAACAATGAATTCATTATTCTTTTGGTTTTTTTACAAAATCTTTGTATCTCTTCGAATTTTGAATGTCATAAATTTTGAAGACAATCACGTCTTGGCCTGGCGCGTGGGATGAAGACAGTCTTGAGAATTGACGTAATGGCGACCAACAGCAGATGGCGCTGTGGGAGCTGCACCCAAGAAGCCAGTTTTTGCTGTATGCTGCTACCCTGCCCGCAAACCCTATTCCCCATTTTTGACTTCAGAGTGCAGGGAAAGCGTCAAAGTTGCAGGTTTACCATCAGTGATGATGAACACATTATAAGCACCGCGAGAGAAAATCAGAGATAGGCGAAGTGTGCTCATCTCATAGGAAGAACTCCTTCTCTTATTGACGGGTAGGGGGAAATGTGGGGATATGACGCTAGTGGCTTGTAATAAGTAAATGTATATGGCGAGCGACGGATCACAACAACGAACACACCACTACTTGCACGACTCAATTCTGCCAGTATTAACTCCGATGTCAAAAACTGCTATATGTCCACACGCACGGGCTATTCCGTGGAGAATGGAAAACTGATAATGAAGGAATCAGACTGGGGCTTACATCATTTTATTCTGAGTTAATGTGCTGTTTTCGCCATAATGGTGGGATATCACTGATGCAATCTTGGATACAGAGAGTGATTTTAGAGGCTCTAATTAGGTTTCTGTGTTTCTCACGCATTGCCTAGGTCATTTAAGACAAATAAATATCGGATAGATTGGATCCTTACGAAATGACATGGCCAAATTCCGTTTGAATCTTTGCACTGTCAGGATTCCAGTTGCAAAGTAGTTTTGAATATTCTCTCTTACTTCCCTTCAGAACACCCACACCCATACACTCTCTCATTTTCTGTGTCTGTGTAGAAGGATAGACCGAAATTTAACATGCTACCGAATGAAGGAATGGAACCGTGTGAACCTTTAATAGTCGTTACAATACGAGTGAGTTTATAGATTCTCCCACTAATGTCGCCAAAGCTGTTTGTATTAGCTATCTTATTGCCTTCCTTGATGTGCTTAATTTTTCAGAGTTAAGGTGTTCGTAAATATGCTTCCAGGTGAACACATGAATGAGAAAGAGGTATGAAGGATTAGAGTTTAATGTTCTATCGAAAACGGGGTCATTAGAGACTAGCAGATGGATGGCTTTTGTTGAGGATGGCGAAGGAAAGTGGCCGTAGCCTTTCAAGGGAACTATCCTGGTTTTGCCTGTAGTGATTTAGGAAAACTGACATCTTAGTGAACAGACGAGGATTTTAACTATCACCACTTCCTCTCTAATAACAATAATGGAAGTGAGATTGCCAATTATTAGGACTGTTCCTCTCAATTAATTCTAATGTTGCCCATAAGGATAAGTTAATGATTTTATACAAGCATTAAAACTGTCTCTTTGTACCACAAAGCTATGTCAATTGCTATTATGAGCGATGGGTTGTGTGTAAGGGTTCATAGACACAGAAAGGTAAAGACAGTACATGCTCTTAAGCGAGCGCAGAGGAATGTATTCCCACACCTGACGTGCGTAAAGCACCACACGGACTGAGGTGCTGTTCTTGGTGCTACGGTTATTAATATTGAAACTAGCAGTGACGAAATGTGATACACAAGCTTTGTTCAAGAAGGGCGAATATGATAAGGTAAATAACATACTGGGATCAAGAGCAACTTAAAACAAGAAATTACAGGCATACATGGATAGAAAATGGAAAGAAACCTTTGACCAGCTGGAATCAGGGTGGAGAACCTACTAGTTCCTTCCCAACGTAAAAGAAGGCTCAAGATTGTCGTACTTCGTACTGACTAAGAAAGCCATACACTAACTTTCGGGACATGATACATATGTCACTTACTTACTAACAATATGGCCACATACCACAGATATATGTGAATTTGGAGCAATCGGCACCTGGACCACATCCTCTGGGACTGTGACATTAAACAGGTTTTTACATACCAACATATGAACATCTTTAACGATACACTTGTTTGTAACATGGTAAGGAATGAGGAGCTTTGGCACAAACTGGACTTTCTGACTGCTAAAATACCTTTCGATCAGTATGCCTACATGGTCTTGAGAGAGAATATAGAACAGGCCATACTTCATGATAACGAGAGCAAACCACAGGAGAACATCCATCTACAACTTTCCACAGGCAGACATGGGGATCACCAGGAAGGAGTTCCTGAGACACTGACAACTATCTCCCACTTTCGTCAAACTTGGGTAGGATTCCAGTACAGCTACTGTGAATTCTGTGTTGTGCCTATGTATGACAGGGTCTAATCACCCAAGCAAATTGGGAAATCTGGTGTTATGCTGATACCAAATATTGGAATGTAATCAAAAGCGCAGTGTTGTGTTGTGTAATATAGTGTAATCAGTAATAATAAATATCAAAATTTGTAATATATTATTGTAGCATAGTACATGAGAACAGTGGCATGTGCCTTCTAGATTTAAGATATATCTGTGCATCTAATGGAGAACGGGTAATCTGTAAATTTTTTAAATTGTGGAGACATTTCAGCTATTTTGAACAACATAATGCCCAGTTATACTGACTCATTTGAAAGTATGTAAAAATTGTATATCTGCAATATTTGGTGTATTATTACGCTTAGATAATAGGATAAAGAAAAATGGCAAATAAATACTAAATAAATATATCATTGTTGTTGTGGTCTTCAGTATGAAGACTGACTTGATGCAAACCTCGGCATCTATAACACGCAGGATTTTCATTTTTACATACCTAATGCAAAATGCATCTACCTGAATCTGGAGAATTACTTGAACTTGCTTATTATGGTCAATTCTCAGGTCACCTCTAACATTGGTAACTCCCACTCTTCCCTCAATTATCAAAGAAACTGTTAAAAGTCCTTCATGTTTCAGGATGCGTCCTATCAGCCTAACTGTACCTCTAGTCTAGTCAAGATGTGCCATATGTTTCTTTTCTCCCATGTAGAATTCAGTATCTCTGCAGTTGGCATTCGGTCTATTAATGTAACCTTCAGTATTCTTCTGTATGAACACATTTAAAAGACAGTCTTCTTGCTAGAAGTATTTATCATCGATATTTCACTTCCATGCAACGACACGACCCTGACAAATATGCGCAGAGAAAATTTCCTAACAGTTAGACGCATTGGGCACTAACAAATTTCTGTTTCGGTAATGGGTTTCCTTGCTAATGTAAGTCTCCATTTTACGTCCTCACAGCATCTACCATCATAGTCTATTTTGTCACTGTAACTCTACGACTATGTGGACGAGTTATAGGCAACGTGTGCCGCTCTACCCTATCACCACGTACAGCTATTGTTTTTTAAACAGAGCTGAGCTTAGCGAAGGCACCTAATGTAGGAGTTGTCACAGGTAATGGTGCAACTAATTTGCTTCTATAGAATTCTGGATGTAAGAACAAATACACTCTGTAGTAACCGTTAAGGACCGTCACATCATCAAAATGGCAAAACAAATCTAGTACTTGCAGTATCTCATGGCCTAACGTGCAGTAATTCCCACAGCACCTCTGTTTTATTTCAACTGTATATGGTAACATTTGACTTACTTTTATTTGTGTTCACCCTGTTACATCTTTTCAAGATGCTATGGGTTCTGTTCAATTGATCATCCTAGTCCTTCAACGTCTCTGACAAAATTACACTCTGACTAGGTAACCTCAATGCTAATAATTGTTCTCCCTCAATCTAATTCCCTTTCAAAATTTCTCGTAGGATTCCTTCACAGCTTACTCAACTTACAGATTTGAATAATATGTTGGTAGACTATGATCCTGTCTCAGTCCCTTTTCGACTACTGTTTCTCTTTGATGTTCTACTATTATAGCTGCAGTTCGGTTGTTGTAGACGTTGTAGATAGCGATTTGCTCTCAATATTTTATGCTTTTTACATGTCTGACCATAAAACACTAAAGTGTAGAGTTCGATGTCTAGAATGATGCTCACCTTTTTAAATAAATTGGGGATATAGCTCATGTTTCATAAATTGTTGTAAACACTGACATTCTTTTTTCAGTAGAATATGGGTTACTCCTGGGTGTCAAATCTTCATTATTTTAAATAAAACCTTTTTCTTGTAATATTCTCGAAATCCAAGTTAATATCAGTTACTTTTATAGCAATTTCCAATTCTTCATTTCTGCTGCAATAATAACAAAATGTAAATTACAGGAACAGGATTCTACGAATATGACCACATAAAAAAGTATCTCAGTACATATATACATTAATCCTTTTCCCACAGATCATGAATACGAGACCTTGTAATGACGTGGAATGTCTCACCTTAACATAAGCTTCCTTTACACAAAATAGTTAATTACTTTTTTTCTTTACTTTTACTTCTCCATATCTAAAAGTTCATCTAGTGGGTGGAAGCTGTCATTCAGAAATTCTTTTAATTTCCTTTTTAAATGTTGCTTGGCTATCTGTTAGACTTTTAATACTACTTGGCATATGACCAAAGTCTTTTGTGGCAACATAATTCGCCCCTTTCTGTGCCAATGTGAGATTTCATCCAGAATAGTGAAGATCATCCTAACTTCTAGGGTTGTAGCTATACACTTCGCTGTTGTTTTTGAATTGGATTGGGTTATTAATGTTAAATTTCCAAAGTGAATACATGTATTGCGATGGGGCTGTGAATATCCCGAGTTGCTTAAAGATATGTCTGGAAGGTGACCTTGGGTGGGCTACAGCTATTATTCTGAGTATACGCTTTTGTATAATGAATACTTTCTCTCTTAATGACTAATTGCCCCAAAATATGATGCCATATGTAAGCAGCGAATGAAAATCGGCCTAGTAGGCTAATTTACTGATATATTTATCACCAAAATTTGCAATAAACATAGTAGCATAAGTAGCTGAACGTAAGTGTTCAGCAGATCATCGGTGTCTTTGCTCCAATTCAATTTCTCATCACTGCAAACACCCAGAAATTTTGAGTATTCTGCCTTAGCAACAGACTTCTGTTCATAGTCTATATTTATCAATGGTGTTACGAAATTTACTGTACAGAATTGTATAAACTGTGTTTTCTCAAAATTTTGTGAGTGTCCATTTGCAGAGAACCACTTAATAATTATCTGGAAGACATTATTTGCAATTTCCTCAGCTGATTCTTGCTTGTTGGAAGTGATTACCATACTTGTATCTTAAGCAAAAAGAACTAGATTTGCATCTTCATGTATATAAAGTGACAGGTCGTTAATATATATTAAGAACAGTAAGGGAAGCAAGACTGGACCCTGTAGAATGCCACTCTTGATACCTTCCCAATTAGAGGACTCTGCTCGTTTTTGCAGACTATCTATGCTGTTAATTTCTAGCTTCAGCATTCTTCCAGTAAAGTATGGATTAAACGATTTGTACACTGTCCCTCTCATATCACAATACTTAAGCTTATCAAGAAGAATTTCGTGATTCACACATTCAAACGCCTTTGAGAGAACGAGAAATATCCCAATGGATGATGTTCGGTTATCCTATTGATTTTATCTTTGATCAGTAGATGCATATATAGCATTTTCTCTTGAAAAGCTTTTCTGAAAACCAAATTTGTTAGTACTCCATTTTTACAAAGATGTGATGCTATTCTTGATTACATTACTTTTTCAAGTATTTTTGATAAACCTGTCAGAAGTGAGATTGGATGGTAGTTGATAGCATCAGATCTATGCCCTGTTTTATGCAATGGTTTAACAACAGCACATTTCAGTATATCTCGAAAAATACCCTGTTTCAGTGAGCTACTGCATATATGGCGGAGAGTCTTGCTTATTTGTTGGCAACCAGCTTTTAGTACTCTGTTGGAAATGCCTTCAGTTCCATGTGATCTTTTACTTTTGAGTGAATTTCTTATTTTCCTACTTTCAGGAGAAGAGGTGAGCTGAAATTCAATTTTATCAAATAGCATTCCTTATACTGCCTTGCTTTTTCTAGTGAACAGCTGGATTCTATTTTTCTACGACACTTAAATTATGATTATTAAAAATGTTTTCCACTTCTGACTTCTTGTTAACCAACTTTTCACTGTGTTTGATAAAAATACAGTCTTCCTTTGCTCTTGCTTGCCCTGTTTCACTTTTAACAATATTCCAAATTGTCTTAACTTTATTATCGGATGTGCTAATCTCAGACATAATGCACGTACATTTTTACTTTTTAATAACTATTATTAATACAGTGCCGTAGTTTGGATATTGTTTCACTGTTTCAGGATAATTACTTCTCCTGTAAAATACATTTCCCTTTTTTGTTTACTAGATATTTTTGTCCCTTTACCAAACCATTGCTTGTTACATAGTATCTTACAATTATATTTCGCTGTTTTCTTAGGAATACGGTCTTCAAATATACTCACAAAGGTATGATGAAATAGGTTACATTTTAAATGAGCATCATGTTCCGTGTACGCCTCATCCCAATATAACTGTTGCAAGCACTCCCTAAAATTTTGAATTGTTTAGTCGTTAATTGAACACACTACTTTTGAGGACTGTTTTGCATTACTGTATGGATCTATATCATATAATGTAACTAACTTTGCATCATGATGAGACTCACTGTTCTTAACAGGAAAAGTTTTTATTTGATAAAATTTATCTTGGTCTATGAATATATTATCTATCAGTGTGCTGCTATCCTGTACCACCCGAGTAGGAAAATCAATGGTAACTGGCGTCAAAATGAAATAACCAAGTAATACTTCAAGGGCAAGATCTCTATCAGACTCTTTCAGAAAATCTAAAATGATATCCCAGCAAACAATAATTTGCTTTCTTCTGTCTGACAGTTAGTATACAAAGAATCCAAATTTTTCTAAAATATTAGAAAACATCCCAATAGTGACCTATGTACAGCTACAATTATTAAAGTGCCATTATTTAGTTTAAAATCTCACGCACATACGTCTATATATTTCTGTGCACAAAATTGTTCAGTTAACAATGTTTTCACAATATGACAGATTTTAACATATATGGCTACTCGTCCTCTCTCTATAGTGCCTCTGCTTACACATGCTGAAAGCTTATACCCACCTACACTTACTATTTCCCCTACCTGTGACTATATGATGCTTTGACAGACATAGTACCTCTATTCCACCCTCAGTTTCTAAGTCTCCTAACCAACAAGTAGCTCATCTACTTGGTTATTTAATCCCCTGATATTCTGATGCAACATATTAACATTATTTTTCAGTGTACTTTTATGTCAATCTTGAGACAAATTAACATTATATTTCACTGAACTGTTATGAGAATCTTGTGATATTTTCACATCTCTAGCACCTGCCTCTCAGAACTTCTCATTTAGCTTAATTTCAATCAGTGTAAGATGACTAGACACTGATTTTAGCCTTAAAAAGTATTCCCATGACTTTCAGTCCCCTCTCACCCATCCACCTTAAAGATTTTGCTATCATCCCAGCCAGTTTACCCTTCCCTTTCCTACTGAGATGCAGGCCATGTCATGTGAAGTCCTCCCTAATCAATACAATCAATAGAAACCAAACTACCTGAAGCAGCTGATCTACCTCCATATTGACACTCCTGATAGAGCTGTTCAATTGGGGCCAATAATACTGCATGAAAGTAGGAACCAAGCCAAAATTTGTATAGTTCGATGCAGATGCTATTTTTACCAGGTCACACTCAATATTGTAGCCCTGATCCCAATCTATACTGTTTCCCGCTCCACCCACAGCCACAACATGACCCCGCTTTGAAAAACCGTTGCAAAATGGTCCTAAATCTTCTATCACTTGGCTGAGACATGCAATGGGCTTGAAAACACTTGTGAGCTGGTACCTGTCGCCTAACGTTTCCTGCACGATATGGCTCACACCTCTTCCATGGCTACTACCTAACAACAGAACTTTCCTCCTACTTTCTACTTTCTTGCAGCAGTCGGTTTTCTTGTGAAAGTCCGTTGAGTGCTGACTATCCTTACATCTAGCTGAGCATCTTCTTAAGTTGACTGAGGTAGCGAGGCAAACCAGTTGTTTGATCAAATGATGGAACTATCAGATACTGCTCTCCTTCTGAGGCCCCTGTTTCTTGCTACCACTTCCCACTTGGCTTCAACCTACTCTCCCCTTAACCTCATCAATTCTTCCCTAGCACTATGCTGTTCAGCCTGAAGGGCTCTCATCTTCCCTTCCTGTTCCGCTCTTTTCATATCCCTTGAACATAATCAGCAATACCGCGAAAGGGACCCAATTTCTTCCACGATTCCCATGTCAGTACCTACACCCCAATGTAACCATCTGCCACAACAGTCATAATGGAAAACAGAACCTTTCTAAGTTGATAGTTTCAAATAGATGTTTCATATTACAGTCGTCTGTATGTCAAAATTTGGTTCACCTGAAGCATGTCAAATGATTTTTAAGAACAGAATTGTATATATTCACTTTTACCCAGATAAGAAAGTTTATTGTAGTTCTATAAATCAACAGTTTTAATAACACAATATGAAGATGGTCATTGTTACTTGTTAATTGGGTGACAGAGTCCAAGCAAGTTAATACGGAAGTTTTTTCGAATCAATTACGTGAATTTTTACAACACTAAACAGTACGCAATTGTTTGTCGGATTTAATCTATTTTTACAATGTTGTGATGTAGAGTGAATTTTAACCAACAATCAGTCCAATTATTTTTATTTGAGTGCTTACCCAATATCTTACATGAATGCATAACAACGTTATTTGAGCTGTAGTAGAGTAAGTTTCATCAATGACGCCAACAACGAAGAAAGAGGCAAGGTTATAATTACAGAAATATTTGTAAACTGCTGCCTTAACTAAATCTTTGTATCCACATGACTACTGTGCGGTAAACACTTAACTACTTATCAGAAGTTTCAACAAAGCATCCACAGACTATTTCTCTATCATTCCACTCTCACACAGCAAGCAGATAACTCCGAGCAGTCGAATTATTTCGTGCGAATTCTGATTTCTCTTATTTTATTATGACGACCACTTCTCTCTACGTAGCTTGGCATCAACAAAACAGTTTTGCTATCGGAAGATAAAGCTGGTGATTCAGATTTCATGAACAGATCTCGTAGCACTGAAAACGCATTCGTTTTAAGGTTTTCCATCCTAGCTTGTGTATCATATTAATGACAATATCTCCCTTATTAAACAACAGTAAAAAAGTGTTCCCTTTTTTGAATGTTTTTGGCCCCTGTCATTGCTTTCTGGTAAGGATCCCATACTACACAGTAATACTCTATTAGAGGAAATACAGTGGAAGAGTTGGCAGCTCCTTTATTAGATCTGTTAATCTTCTAGGTATTCGTCCGATGAAACACAGTCTTTAGTTCACCTTCCCCACAACCTTATCTATATGATCATTGAAATTTATGTTGTTCATAACTGTATACTGAAGAGCCAAAGTAACTGGTCTACCTGCCTAGTATCGTGTAGAGACCCCGTGAGCGCGCAGAAGTGCCGTAACACGACGTGGCATGTTCTCGACTAATTTCTGAACTAGCGTTGGAGGCAAAATACACCATTAATTTTGTAGGGCTGTCCATAAATCCCTAAGTGCACCAGGAGGTGGAGATCTTTTCTGAACAGTATATCGCAAAACTTCTCAGATGTGCTCAATAATGCTCACGTCTGGGGTGTTTGGTGCTCAAGGAAGTATTTAAACGTACAAGAGTTTTCCTTGAGTGACTCTATACAAATTCTGGACGTGTGGGGCGTCGCATTGTCCTGCTGGAATTCCCAACTCCGTCGGAATGCACAATGGACATGGATGAAATTAGGGGATCCGAGAGGATACTGACGTACGTGCCACCTGTCAGGGTCGTATGTAGGGGGATAAGGGGTCCCATATCACTCAAACTGACACGCCCCACAACATTACAGAGCCGTAACCAACTTGAACAATACCCTGCTGACATGAAGAGTCCATGAATTCATGAGGTTTTCTCCATACCCTTACACGTCCATCAGCTTGATGCAATTTGAGACGAGACTCGTCCGAGCAAGCAACAGGTTTTAAACCGTCAACAGTCCAATGTCGGTGTTACTGGGCCTAGTCGAGGCGTAAAGCTTTGTGTCGCGCAGTTATCAATGGTACACGAGGGCGCTTTCGGCTCCGAAAGCCCATACCGATGATGTTTCGTTGCACGTTTAGCACTCTGACACTTTCTGATCACCCCATCGAAATCTGCAGCAATTTGCGTTAGGGCTGCCCTACTGTCACATTCAACGATTCTCTACAGTTGTCATTGGTCTCATTCTTGCAGGATCGTTTCGGGCCGCAGCGATGTCGGAGATTTGATGTTTTACAAGATGCCTGATATTCATGGTGCACACGTGAAATGCTCGTACGGAAAATCCCCATTTCGTTACTATCTCTGGGATGCTGCGTTCCATCACTTGTGCACCGACTATAACACCATGTTCAAACTCACTTAATTCATGATAACCAATCACTGTAGCAGCAGTCACCGTTGTTACAGCTGTGTCAGACACTTGTTGTCATATATAGGCATTTAATTGAATTGTCAGTCTTCAGATTGGTATGTTTTGAAGCAATATACAAAACTGATATTTAATTGACAATTTCGCACATCACTTTTCTAGTAGGTTGTTGCACCTACTATCTTAAGGGTTTCAGGGAGTGTGTTCCAGTCAAGACTGCCAAAAGATTTTTTTTTTAATTCTACAGACGCAATAAATAGAGGTTCTGCTTTTTCCAATCTGTCATCTAAGATAAGTCGTAGTGGCAGTATTGCTTCACATGATCATATGTTTCTCTAAAATCAAAATTCATCTTCCCTGAATTCGGCTTCTACAACATCTGTCCAGTTCTCTGTAATGATATGTTTCAGTATTTTAGAACTGTGAGTTACCGAACTTCTTATTTTGTAATATTCACATCTTATCCATAACGATTCTGAAGGTGGCAGGGGTAAAATACAGGAAGTGAAAGGTTATTTACAATTTGTACAGAAAACAGATGGCAGTTATAAGAGTCGAGGGACATGAAAGGGAAGCAGTGGTTGGGAAGGGAGTGAGACAGGGTTGTAGTCTCTCCCCGATGTTATTCAATCTGTATATTGAGGAAACAGTTAAGGAAACAAAAGAAAAATTCGGAGTAGGTATTAAAATCGATGGAGAAGAAATAAAAACTTCGAGGTTTGCCGATGACATTGTAATTCTGTCAGAGACAGCAAGGGATTTGGAAGAGCCGTTGAACGGAATGGACAGTGTCTTGAAAGAAGGATATAAGAAGAACATCAACAAAAGCAAAACGAGGATAATGGAATGTAGTCTAATTAAGTCGAGTGATGCTGAGGGAATTAGATTAGGAAATGAGACACTTAAAGTAGTAAAGGAGTTTTGCTATTTGGGGATCAAAATAACTGATGAAAGTCGAAGTAGAGAGGATATGAAATGTAGACTGTCAATGGCCAGAAAAGCGTTTCTGAAGAAGAGAAATTTGTTAACATCGAGTACAGATGTGTCAGGAAGTCATTTCTGAAAGTATTTGTATGGAGTGTAGCCGTGTATGGAAGTGAAACATGGACGATAAAAAGTTTGGACAAGAAGATAATAGAAGCTTTCGAAATGTGGTGCTACAGAATAATGCTGAAGATTAGATAGGTAGATGACATAACTAATGAGGAAGTACTGAATAGGATTGGGGAGAAGAGAAGTTTGTGGCACAACTTGACCAGAAGAAGGGATCGGTTGGTAGGACATGTTCTGAGGCATCAAGGAATCTCCAATTTAGTATTGGAGGGCAGCGTGGTGGGTAAAAATCGCAGAGGGAAACCAAGAGATGAATACACTAAGCATATTCAGAAGGATGGTGTTCTGTCTCTTTCTTAACATGACTGTATTAGATATACCACCTCTACAATGCTACATATGTAAAGCATGTGTTGGATCCAGAAACCAAAAATCTGGTTGTCATGTCTGTTTATGTAGGTTTATAGCACACATCGAAGACAATGCAAGAGAATTAAATGCTTCTGAGATGTTACAGTATTAATAAAACGCAAAATACCTATTTTTAGAGTGAGAGCTGTCCAACATGTCTTCCTCATTAATTGTTTCTGCCTTTAGGAATAGCTACTCTCGAGAAGTATCTGACAATGCCCACAAGCCTCGTATATTCACCACCTCCATGCAGACTAGAAATTATAACATTTGGGTACACAAGAAAATTGCGAATCACCAACCAATCCTACCTCTCCAGGAACAATGTATTATATTGGCAACAGGTGTTTTCAGGTGAAAACAACTTAGGCACAAAGAAATCCTGAAATCATTTTTTATAGTGTTTTTATGTCCTTCAAATCCGCTGGCGAACTGCAAAAGATAACCAGATTTCAAATCAATATAGGTATAGATTTCCTGTTCATAGCCAAGCAGTGACATGTGTACTGAAGTGCTATCCCCACCAATGTTCCTTCAATTGAATCTATATAAATCTGGTAACGAGAAATTTTATATTGGACAATTAGCAATAGCTGATACCAACATTTCTTTCAAAGTTGGTCTTGTTATTTGGATCACGATTTACTTGACATGGTATAACACTACCTTCCACTACTGTTATACTATTATCCTCAAAGCTGGAGGCAGTTCGTATAATGAAATTTTTTTTATTAAAGCAATTACAGTATAAAGAAGCAGAGCATTGTTACCCTCTGAAAGAAATTTTATTGTGTTGATCGTGATTTACCAACGGAGTTAGCTTATAGGACGTGAAGGTCAGAATTACGCAAATAATTAAACAGTAATAAACAATATTCTTCCTATCCACACTGTTGAAAGAATAAAAAAAACGTTCGCCAGCCTAATTAGCCAAAAGAATAACTAACATTCCCTTTAAAGAAAAAGTAAGCAGTTGGAGTAGAAAGACACAGTCTGTTCTTTTCTCATACTAAAGTGCAATGAACCCAGCCACAAGCCACAACAAACGTTATAGTAGATGAGAGTAGTAGCAGCAGTTGTTCATGTTCTCACAATCGCAAGAAATACTGTTACATTCATCAATATTAAATGCTTTGAGAAACTGAATAACTCCATCAACACTACACTTACAAATCACTGTAGAACTGAAAATTAGGCATGGACTTAGTCTTCCTTCATCAGATACTTTCTGCATAGTACTAATTTAAATAATATTCACATGCAATAAGATTCACACTATTCTTTATATGCAAGGAAGTAACTGTTCTCATGGGTATTGAGTTTCATAGCATCTTTACCTTCAGTGAGGATAAAACATTAAGTGTGTGCTCATCAACTGATATCACACTATTTTGAACACATTGAGCACAGAACTTATCGTAAATATCAAGAGTAGTTAGAACATTCTACAATCAAGTAAATGTGTGCATTTGAGCAACTTTCACTGGGAGCTGCCTTTATCTTGACCACTATAGTAAAGCAAACTAAACACACCTTCGTAAATAAACTAAAGAATGCCAACTTGAGAAACCTGTTTCATAGTTATATACCTTTTTAAGCCACAAGTGAGAAAATTTGAAAGATCACAAAACAAAATTATGAAAAAGTTCAGATATTGGGAGGCTCTTAAAAAAGCTACATTTTCTTCCTCCCTCGACTTCACTGAAATCCCGAATAATATTAGATGATTAACTTCACTCAATTTTTAACTAATTTAATTAGGTAATAGTGTTTCGTTTTTTGAACTATTTTTCAAAATCAGGACACTGGGGAGTTATAGTTCAAACGGAGAGGATCCTGAAAGGTGTTGTGATAAGGAAAAAATCAAGGTAGGTCCATAGATTGATATAAGTTACCTTATATTTGAGCACACTAAAGTATCAGATGAGCTGATCCTTCAGTTTACATATCTACAATTCCTCCAATCCATTACAGAGATCGCACAATGTGGTGGCGAGTGCATGTTGTTAGGATGATTTGCAGGTAGAAATGGTGGACTCTGTTATTTCTTGGTGGCGAAGATAGATATCAATTCCTGAATATTTCCCGGTATTTATACATCCATCCGAGGCTTTGTCACATTGGGAAACGGCACATAAAGCCTCTCTCGGCACCAACACAATACACGACATTAACATAAGCGGTTGACAGTTTGGTAGCTCGTCCTCGACTAACTCTTGGTTCACGTTTCTATCCATGCCATCCACATTTTGGCGCGCTGCATTATTCCGTTCCCGAGGGGAACCGCAACACTTTTTATACATATAAAAAACTAATAACTTTAAATGAGGATCAGCAATCACGTAACAGCAACCAAACACATTAAATAAAACGGAACATTTATACCTACTGACGTTTCTACAAAAAATTATTCACGCAAATTCCAAATATATACAGTAAGTTTTGTCTGTCTCCAAATGAGGCAAAGAATTTAAATAACAGAGACATTACATCGTATAGAAATAAACCATGACATCAAAGATTTTACAATTAACAAAGTGAACACTCTTGTGGTATCAATACAATCAACCAATATTTAAAATATCTTAATGACAGAAGGTAGAACAGACCAAAAAAATTTATGTGGTTAGAGCTATTGGGCTCTGCTGTTACAATGGACATTACATTGAAGCTATAATGCTACAAATAATAACATACAGCTAATTACCATAAGAAGCCAAGCATAATGATATAGTTCTTTATACAATGGACCAGCATTCAAGAGGGCTTGGTTTCAAATTGTTTGCCAGCTTCCGCATTTACACTTCGGATGGTTTTCCAGAACAGTTTAATACAGGTACGCCACAAATTGCTTTCTCTATCCCTTTCCTATCCCAGTTTGTAAGTTTTAGTAAATGTTTTCATATGTTGAAGCAGTTATCAGCTCACTTAACTGTCCTATGGACTCCACTTTAGCTAGAGAATTCTTAACTATTTGCTTTGCCAATGGAATGAATATATCTACCACAAAGTTTGTTTGCATGTTAAATAGGTATTTTACGTTTCTGTTAATAGTGTAGCATCTCAGAAGCATTTCAGACTCTTCCATTGTCCTTGATGTGTGCTACACACCTACACAAACAGACTTGTCAACAAGATATATGTTTCCAGGATCCATCATATACATATCATATGTCGCATTGTAGAGGCAGTTTATCAAATACACTAATGTTAAGAAAGAGACAGAACACCTTGAACGACTGCAGAAGGGAAGTTCATATTCACAAGACATGTATATTAGTATGCATTACTGTGTTCTACAGAAATGATTAGCATTAGAACCGAGGTGACTGAAATTCTACTCATTTCTGCAGAATTTACTAATGTATATTTAATGTGAATATGGAAGTCCTATCTCTATTGGCTAAAGGTGAATTGTTTTCTTCTGACTATGCAAGTACTGTAGCAACAATGTGGAAAAAAAGTTTTGATAGTGTTCATTGGTGATTCACAACATTTACTCCTAATTAACTCATATAACTGTGCGTGATCTGACCGATTTTTCATCGAAATCGTCATTGAACATCAGTTTACTTCTTAGGTGAACCGAAAGTAGGGGGCACACAACTTACTTTGAACCCTTTAAAGAAAATACAGGGAAAATAATACCGAAACTTTGTCATAAATACAGACAAATGAATCAACAGAAGTGGGACAGGGTGTGCATTGTACGCCTGTGACATCGAGGGCAGCCACAAATTAATGGGAACTTATACTTTGCGCTATGCTCTGAGGAGTAGCCATACGCAGAGCTTCATTTATTGGAACAATCACTAAAAGTCTGAAATCTTGTAATTTCTAACCACTGATGTTTACTGTACCAAGTGATCAAGAAAAACTTTTCAGTCTACTTCTTATTCAATTCTCATTACGTTTGTGCATTCTGTAAGCAGCAAATGGTAATGTTTCTTTGTGCGTGGTTGCATTTTGATACATCTTAAAATAAATATTTATTTTACCTGTTTGTTTTCATTATTGTGATTCATAAGGTAAGTATGTGATTGAAATTACAAATAAATGCAATTAGAAAAAATAAGAGAAAGTAGCTGGTGGACGACAAAATTGGGAGAGTAAAATGACAAAGAAGGGCAAGAAACCCAATTTAACAATCAGAGAATCGGCACTGCTGTCAAAACTTCCAGTCCAAACACCGGACATTGTACTATTAGCATGTCTGTTACAATTATGGTATCATAGCTGTTCGCACTGTAAGTGTAGCTGATTTGTTCTATATGTTGGCAAAACTTTTACTTCGGATGTCAAAACAATGTTCTCCATCTAGTCCTTTAATATTCGTGTACCTATATTTAGAATAAAAATGGAATGACTTTGTAAATTGTATTTCTAATATTAACCATTTGGGTGAACTGTTGTCTTGTATCATATTTTGCATGGAGTAAATAATGTGAATGATATCTGGTTGACGTGAATGGCAGTCTTGTGGATATAATTTTTGGAAGAGAATTAAATACATAACTTAATGAAGAATAAAAGTTACTCACAATGGAAGAAATTTTGTGTTTGAATGAAACACAATCAGACGAAACTCTAATGTCGGCGGAGCGGAGACCGTTGACTACGTGATGAAATTTTTAAGAAAATATACTACTGCATGTGCTAGACATATGTAGAAAGAAATAGAATCTTTTTCAGTTAATCATTATGAAACGTGCGTTACAGTGTTGTTTTTAATTCTGAATACCACTGTAATTGTCAGTTATAGATACTTTATTGACCTCTTTGTGCGTGTTATTGTTTCCAATTGTACCAAAGCTCTATGAATAAGATGTAAGTATTACAAAAAAAGAAGTTCAGTAAATCACAGTTCAAAAATACTGAAACAAATAATTTACAGAGGAATGGATAGATGGTGTAGGAGCCGAAGTCAGGGGAGATGAATTTTGATTTCAGAGAAACATATGAACATGTGAAGCAGTACTGCCACTACGAATTATCTTAGATCATAGATTGAATAAAACGGAACCTACATATAAAACGTCTGTTGACTTAAACAACCCTTTTGACAATGTTGACTGGAAAACACTCAGTGAAACCACTACTATAGTCGATGTAACAATCTGCTACAAACGTGGTGTGGGAAATGGTCAATTTAGTTCATGTTTTGCATTTTGCTACAAAGCATACAAATCTGATGACTATCAGTTGAATTAAATGCCAAGGAACTATTCCGAAGCCCCAAATAAAGTGGTGTAGTCACGTTTATTTAAACACAAAGATGTGTGAACCGGCAGAAGACGGCACTACGGCCGGCAACGCCTATATATGACAACAAGCGTCTGGCACAGTTGTTAGAACGGTTACTGCTGCTACAATGATTGGTTATCAAGATTTAAGTGACGTCGACGTTGAACCGGCAGAATGACTGTCGATTACTCTTAATCGAAACTGATGACACCTTCCAAAGAGAGGAATTCCGTCGGCATCACGTGACGACTTGTGGTGCCTTCTATGCGCACTATAAATGCGAGAGTACCTGGAGTCTCAGTGACAGTAGCCGGTCGACCTCAGAAAATGTCTCCCGCAGAAGGAGACGAAACGTTAGGTGGAAATTTTATACGTCGACCATGGCCTCTCAGCCCGTAAGTTTCAGCTGAAGATAACGATTCAATAGTTCAAAAATTTTGGGAAAGCTTGCAACAGTTAGGCTGGGATGAGGTGTAAAGGGAACATGATGCTAATTTAAAGTTTAACCTATTTCATGATATCCTTGTGAGTATTTTTGAAAACAGTTTTCCTAAGAAAATAGTGAAATATTATTGTATGAAAACATGTAAAATGCTATGACTTACTCCAGGGATAAAAAATCTTGTAAACGGAAAAGGGATATGTATCACCTAGGAGGAGTAATGATCCTAAAACTGTGAAATATTATAAAAACTACTGCACTGTATTAATAAAAGTTATTAAAAAGGTAAAGAAGAAAGTGCATTATGTCTGAGACTAGCACATCCGATAGTAAAGTTACAACAATTTGAAATATTGTTAAATGTGAAACAGGGCAACACAGGAACACTGTATTTTTATCAACAGAGTGTAAAGTTTGTTAACAAGAAGTCAGAAGTAGAAAACATATTTAATAACAAATTTTTAAGTGTTGTAGAGAAAATAGGATCCAGCTATTCATTAGAAAATGCAAGGCAGTATAAGGAAGAGGCAGTACCTATGAAATTTGATAAAATTTAAATTCAACCCACCTCTCCTACTGAATTAGGTAAATAATAAATTCACTCAAAAGTAAAAGCTCACATGATATTGAATTCATTTCCAACAAAGTACTGAAAGCTTGTTCTCAGCTAAAAATTAGGATTATCAGACACATATGTTGTAGCTCACTGAAACAGGGCATTTCTCCAGATTGACTGAAATACGCTATTGTTGAATCATTGCATAAAAAAGAGGATAGAGTTGATGCTAACAACTACCACCCAATCGCACTTCTTACAGCTGCATACAAAGTTCTTGAAAATTTAATGTATTCAAGAGTATCCTCACATGTTTGTAAAAATGGAGTAGTAGCAAAATGTCAAATTTGGTTTTCAGATCGGCTTTTCAACAGAAAATGCTATATATACTTTCACTGATCAGATATTAAATGCATTGAATAAGCGAACATCACCAATTGGGATATTTTGTGGTCTCTCAAAGGCGTTTGATTGTGTGAATCATGATATTCTTCTTGATACACTATTGTGATATGAGTGGAACAGTGCTCAAATCGTTTAATTCATACTTAACTGAAAGAATGCAGAAGGTTGAAACTAACAGTACATATAGACTGCAAAAACGAGCAAGGTCCTCTAACTGGGGAGGTATCAAGAATGGCGTCCCACAGGGTTCAGATATTTGTCCCTTACAGTTCTTAATATATATTAATGATTTGCCACACTGTTTTCATGAAGATGCGAAGCTAGTTCTTTTGGCTGATACGCACGTGTAGTAAACACACCCAACAAGCAAGTATCAGCTGAGAAAATTGCAGATAATGCCTTTCAGAAATTTATTAAGTGGTACTCTGCAAATGGACTATCATTATATTAGGAGGAAACACTGTTTATACAATTCCGTACAGTTAATGGAATAACACCATTGAAAACTTTAAACTGTAAGCAGAAGTCTGTTGCTAAGGCAGAATACTCAAAATATCTGTGTGTGTCATTGATGAGAAAATGAATTAGAGGAAACGCATCGATGATCTGCTGAATCGGTTAGGTTCATCTACTTATGCTATTAAGGTTATTGCAGATTTTGGTGATAAACATATCAGTAAATTAGCCTACTAAGCCTATGTTCATTCACTGCTTTCATATAACAACATATTTTGAGGCAATTAGTCATTAAGGGAGAAACTATTCATTGTACAAAAGGGTATATTCATAATAATAGCAGTAGCCCACCCAAGATCACCTAGCTGTAACTTATTTAAGCAACTCGCTACATACACAGTACCTTCGCAGTACATAAATTCACTTTTGAAATTTGTCATTAATAACCCATCCAAATTCAGAAATATAAGCGAAGTGCAAAGCTACAACGCTGGAAGAAAGGACGATATTCACTATTCTGGATTAAATCTCACTTTTTCCCAGAAAGGGATGAGTTATGCTGCCACAAAAGTCTTTGATCATTTGCAAAATAGTATAAAAAGTCTAACAGACAGCCAACCAACATTTAAAAGCAAACTAAAAGAATTTCTGAAAGACAACTCATTCTACTCAACAGATGAATTCTTAGATATGAAGTAGTAACAGTAAAAAAAAAAAAAAAAAAAAAAAAAAATTAATATTACGTGTAAAGAAAACTTTTGTTAAAGTGACACGTTCTACATCATTACGAGGTGTCTTATTCATGATCTATGGGACACCGATTGACGTACATATGTACTGAGATACAGTTGTAAACTCATATGCTACTGAAATGACGAATGTCAGTGTTAACAACAATTTATGAAGCATAAGCTTTATTCACAACCTATGTAAAAAGATTTGCATCATTCCAGATATCGACCTCCTCACTTTTGTGTATTCTGGTCAGACATGAAAAAACATAAAATATTAGGAACAAATTGCTATCTACAACTTGTACAACAACCAAACTGCAGCTATAATAGTAGAATATTAAAGAGAAACAGTAACTGAGAAGGGAGTAAAGTTGGATCGTAGTCTACTCCCATATTACTCAAACTATAAGTTGAGCTAACTGTGAAGGAAACCAAGGAGAAATTTTGAAAGAGTATTACATTGAGGGGCAACCAATTTTAGCTTTGTGGTTACCAAATCAGAGAGTAATTTTGTCAGAGACAATGAAGGACTAGGAAGAGCAGTTGAATAGAACGCATAGCATCACAAAAAGATACGACAGGGTGAACACAAATAAAAGTAATAGAAACGTTACCGTTATGTAGTTGAAATAAAACAGAGGTACTGGGGGAATTACTGCAGGGTAGGATATGAGACACTACAAGTAATAGATATGTTGTGCCATTTTGGTGAAGTGGCGGTCCTTTGCAGTTACTGCAGAGTTTATTTGTTCTTCCATACAGAATCCCATAGGAGCAAATTAGTTGCATCATTACCTGCGACAACTCCTGCCTTAGGTGCCTCGGCTATTCTTAGCTTTGTTTAGAAAACAATAGCTTATAGTGTTCATAGGGTTGAGCTACGCACGTTTGCCAGTAAATAGTCCTAATAGTCGTAACGTTACAGTGACAAAATAGACAGTGATGGTAGATGCAGACAGGATGTAAAATGCACACTTACTCTAGCAAGGGAACCCGTATTTGGAAAACAGAATATCGATGATAAATAGTTCAGACAAGAAGATTACCTTTCAAGTGTATTACTGCCGAAGAATGTTGTTACATCGCCTGCTACCTACTGAAGAGACATTGGACTCTATCAGGAAGATAACAAATTTATGGCACAACTTGACTAGAAGTAGCGTTAGTCTGATAGGATGCATCCTGAAAAGTGAAGTCCTGCTAACAGGGACTTTGATGATTGAGGGACAAGTGGGAGTTACCAATTGTAGAGGAGGCCAGAGGCTTGACTGTGATAAGGAGGTTCAAGCAATTCTTCAGGTTCAAGTAGATGCAGTTTGCATTAGTTAAGTACAGATGAAGATCCTGCCTCAGATAGATGCCAAGGGTTGCATCAAGTCAGACGTCAGACTAAAGACCACCACAACAATGATGAATTTACTTATTATTTGTGACTACGTAGGCTTTCCCGGCGTAATAAGTCTTGAAAGTCTTTTCGGGTTTGCTGCCGGATCCTAAAATCAACTTGACTCGATATTTCGGGGATCCAACTGTTCGCCATCTTCAGGAAATGCTGCTTCTGCTGATGAGTCCCGCTGAGAACTGACGCAAGACTGCAATTCGACGTCCTATATAGGCCACCGTTCAGTACACGGCGCATTCGCCGCCCATCACGGTTTCTGACTTCCAAAACAGGGAGGTGGCGCCGCCCTTAGTGAAACACTGCTGGCAACGATATATCGCAATCAAGGCCGCACCGAAGAACGTTCAGTTTTGATGCGAGATAATACAGGATTCCACGTTTTGCTAAGAGGAAACCCATTGTCCCTGTTGATTAAATTATCAGCCAACCTAATTTCGATCGCCTCTTTATACACACTACTCCAAAAACCGGAAATGTTGGCAATTACAACAGTTTCCTCAAATTTCATTTTGTGTCTCTCATTCAGGCAGTGTTCTGCTACGGCCGATTTTTCCGGCTGTTGTAGCCTCGTGTGACGGCGATGTTCCACACACCTGTCATTCGCTGTGCGAATAGAACGGCCAACGTAAGCTTTCCCACATTGACACGGGATTTTGTACACCCCGGGTTTCCTAAGTCCCAAATCATCCTTCACAGAGCCGAGCAGAGCCCTAATCTTAGAGGGTGGATGGAACACACTCTTAATGTTAAAACTCCTTAAAATTCGTCCAATCTTAAATGATAAGCCTCCAGCATAAGGAAGAAAGGCCACAGATCTATGTTCCTCTTCGGACACCTCCGGAGACGGTCCAAATTCCATAGCCCGACGAATCTGTTTCTCTGTGTATCCATTTTCCTTAAAAACAGTCATCAAATGCTTAAGTTCTTGGGTTAAGCTGTCTGCGTCGGAAATGGCATATGCTCTCCGTACCAAAGTCCTAAGGACGCCACTACGTTGGTGTGGTGGATGACAACTCTTAGGGTGCAGATACAAATCTGTGTGTGTCGGCTTTCGGTGAACGCTGTGTCCCAAAGTTCCATCTGGTTTTTTATAAACCATTACGTCTAAAAATGGAAGCATCCCATCGTTTTCAACCTCCATAGTAAATTTGATACGGGGATGAAGACAGTTGAAGTGGTCCAAAAATCTGTTAAGAGCATCACGTCCATGGGGCCATACGAAGAAGGTATCGTCCACGTATCTCCAGAAGCACGTTGGTTGCAAAGCTGAAGTCCTCAGTGCCATAGCCTCAAAGTCCTCCATAAATAAATTGGCGACTATGGGTGACAAAGGACTACCCATAGCCACTCCGTCATTCTGTTCAAAAATATTACCGTTAAATAAAAAATACGTGGAGGTCAGCACATGACGACAAAGCTTCACCCGCTCTTCATCCAGTTTTCCACTGATCAAACTAAGGGACTCTTCCAAAGGAACTCGTGTAAATAGGGATACCACATCGAAACTCACTAACAGATCTGAAGGACCCAACTTCAAAGATCCCAATCGTCGAATAAAATCCACCGAACTGGATATATGGTGTTCACATTTGCCAACAAATGGACTGAGAGCAGAAGATAAATACTTTGCCAGGTTATAGGTCGGCGCACCCAAATTACTAACAATAGGACGTAGAGGAACCCCTTCCTTATGCAACTTAGGCAGAAATTTGAGGAAACTGTTGTAATTGCCAACATTTCCGGTTTTTTTTTTTGGAATAGTGTGTACAAAGAGGCGATCGAAATTAGGTTGGCTGATAATTTAATCAACAGGGACAATGGGTTTCCTCTTAGCAAAACGTGGAATCCTGTATTATCTCGCATCAAAACTGAATGTTCTTCGGTGCCGCCTTGATTGCGATATATCGTTGCCAGCAGTGTTTCACTAAGGGCGGCGCCACCTCCCTGTTTTGGAAGTCAGAAACCGTGATGGGCGGCGCATGCGCCGTGTACTGAACGGTGGCCTATATACGACGTCGAATTGCAATCTTGCGTCTCTCCCCCCCCCCCCCCCTTCTGTCCTGTTTTTCTCCCCACTAAACCTCTCCCTACCTCCCTTCTCCCCCCCAGTCCTTTTGTATTCCCCTCCTCTGCCTACCCCACTCCCTGTCGCGTCTGCCCCCCACCCCCCTTATGGGTCCTCATCCTCCTTCAGCTCCTTTCCCGGCTCCCCCCTTCTTTTTTACTCTCCTTTCCCCCCTTTTTTTGTTTTCCCATCTTCTGTCCAGTTTCCCCCCACCTGCTCTCGACTGTGGTGTCACATTTGCCAACTTTTTAGTGCAGTGTCCCAGTGACTATTCAGTGTTGTTTGTCTTTCTCGCGTTGCGAACAGAAACCATGCTGTCGCTAAGTGTGAATTTTATGTCCTTTGCGAACAGAATCCAGATTGTCGCCGTGTTTTTTAATTGTCTCTTGTTTTCCCTGTCTGCTTCGTATGCATTTTTATTAGCGTCATCATCCCTGTGTTGTTGTTTTAAGTTCCACGATTTCTTTTCGCCTTGTTACTCTCTAAGTCTCCGAATTTATCGCCTGTTTTTTATTATTTGTTCTCTTGATCTTTGTCACAAAATCTGTCGGCTGAAGGGCGGCATACTAAGCTGCTGCCAGCCCGCCCCCTTCGGGGGGAATTGAAATTCAACAAATGAAAAAAAAAAAAAAAATTCTTGCGTCAGTTCTCAGCGGGACTCATCAGCAGAAGCAGCATTTCCTGAAGATGGCGAACAGTTGGATCGCCGAAATATCGAGTCAAGTTGATTTTAGGATCCGGCAGCAAACCCGAAAAGACTTTCATTACTAATTATTTATTTGCCATTTTCCTCTATTCCGTTATCTAGGTGTAAGAACACGTCAAATATTGCACATATAAAATTTAACATATTTTCAAGTGAAATGTTTCCACAAGTTAAAAAATCTACAGACTGCCCATTTTCCATGAGATGTACAGATTTATCTTAAATCTAGAAGGCACATGCAACTGGTCTTACATACTATACTACAATACTACACTCCTGGAAATTGAAATAAGAACACCGTGAATTCATTGTCCCAGGAAGGGGAAACTTTATTGACACATTCCTGGGGTCAGATACATCACATGATCACACTGACAGAACCACAGGCACATAGACACAGGCAACAGAGCATGCACAATGTCGGCACTTGTACAGTGTATATCCACCTTTCGCAGCAATGCAGGCTGCTATTCTCCCATGGAGACGATCGTAGAGATGCTGGATGTAGTCCTGTGGAACGACTTGCCATGCCATTTCCACTTGGCGCCTCAGTTGGACCAGCGTTCGTGCTGGACGTGCAGACCGCGTGAGACGACGCTTCATCCAGTCCCAAACATGCTCAATGGGGGACAGATCCGGAGATCTTGCTGGCCAGGGTAGTTGACTTACACCTTCTAGAGCACGTTGGGTGGCACGGGATACATGCGGACGTGCATTGTCCTGTTGGAACAGCAAGTTCCCTTGCCGGTCTAGGAATGGTAGAACGATGGGTTCGATGACGGTTTGGATGTACCGTGCACTATTCAGTGTCCCCTCGACGATCACCAGTGGTGTACGGCCAGTGTAGGAGATCGCTCCCCACACCATGATGCCGGGTGTTGGCCCTGTGTGCCTCGGTCGCATGCAGTCCTGATTGTGGCGCTTACCTGCACGGCGCCAAACATGCATACGACCATCATTGGCACCAAGGCAGAAGCGACTCTCATCGCTGAAGACGACACGTCTCCATTCGTCCCTCCATTCACGCCTGTCGCGACACCACTGGAGGCGGGCTGCACGATGTTGGGGCGTGAGCGGAAGACGGCCTAACGGTGTGCGGGACCGTAGCCCAGCTTCATGGAGACGGTTGCGAATGGTCCTCGCCGATACCCCAGGAGCAACAGTGTCCCTAATTTGCTGGGAAGTGGCGGTGCGGTCCCCTACGGCACTGCGTGGGATCCTACGGTCTTGGCGTGCATCCGTGCGTCGCTGCGGTCCGGTCCCAGGTCGACGGGCACGTGCACCTTCCGCCGACCACTGGCGACAACATCGATGTACTGTGGAGACCTCACGCCCCACGTGTTGAGCAATTCGGCGGTACGTCCACCCGGCCTCCCGCATGCCCACTATACGCCCTCGCTCAAAGTCCGTCAACTGCACATACGGTTCACGTCCACGCTGTCGCGGCATGCTACCAGTGTTAAAGACTGCGATGGAGCTCCGTATGCCACGGCATACTGGCTGACACTGACGGCGGCGGTGCACAAATGCTGCGCAGCTAGCGCCATTCGACGGCCAACACCGCGGTTCCTGGTGTGTCCGCTGTGCCGTGCGTGTGATCATTGCTTGTACAGCCCTCTCGCAGTGTCCGGAGCAAGTATGGTGGGTCTGACACACCGGTGTCAATGTGTTCTTTTTTCCATTTCCAGGAGTGTATATTAAAAATTTGAAATTATGTTATACAAAACTACACTACGCTATTCACTGCTGTCCAATACTTGGTATCAGCATGAAACTAGATTTCCCAATTTGTTTGGGTGATTAGCCCATGTTATATATATGCAAAACTCAGAATTCACAATGGCTGTACTAGAATGCAACCAAAATATGACGTGATAGGAAGATGGCTGTCAGTGTCTATCTCCTGGCTGTCTCTGGAAAGTTGTAGATGTATGTTCTCGTAAGGTGTGCTGTCGTTAACATGAGGTATGCCCCTTTCTTTATTGTCAGGCCAGGCCATATACGCATACCGATTGAAAGCTACTTTAGCTGTCAATAATTCCAGTTTGTGCCAAAGCTCCGCATTCCTTACCATGTTACTAACAAGTGTGTCGTTAAAGGTGTTCCTATACTACTCTGTAAATTATTGTTTAATGTCACACTCCCAGAGAATGTGGTCCAGGTGCCGATTACTCCACATTCACACATATCTGTGGTATGTGGCCATGTTGTTAGTAAGTAAGTGGCAAATGGATCATGTCGCGAAAGTTAGTGTATAGCTTTCTTGGTCAGTAAGAAGTATGACTTTCTTCTGCCTTGTTTTACTATGGGAAGGAACTATTAGGTTCTCCACCCTGTTTCTAGCTGTTCCAATGTTTCTTTCCATTCTGTATCAATGTATGCCTGTAATTCCTTGTTTCAAGTTGCTCTTGAACCCAGTATGTTATTTACCATATCATATTCGTCCTTCTTAAACAAGGCTTGTGTATCTCATTTCGTCACTGCTAGTTTCAATGGTAATAACCGTAGCACCACCAGCAGCACCTCAGTCCGTGTGGGGCTTTACGCATGTCAGGTGTGGGAATGCATTCCTCTGCGCTCGCTTAAGAGCATATACTGTCTTTACCTTTTTGTGTCTATGAACCCTTACACTCAACCCATCGCTCATAATAGCAATTGACATATCTTTGTGGTACCAAGAGACAGTTTTAATGCTTGTATAAAATCATTAACTTATCCTTATGGGCAACATTAGAATTAATTGAGAGGGACAGTCCAAATAATTGGCAATCTCACTTCTATTATTGGTATTAGAGAGGATCGTCACATGTTCACACTGAGTGAAGTGGCAAAATGGTTAGCACACTGGACTCACGTACATGATGGTGATGGTTGAAATCGTCGTTTGTTCACTAAGATGTATGTTTTCCTAAATCATTACAGAAAAATGCCAGGGTAGTTCCCTTGAAAGGGCACTGCCAATTTCCTTCCCCATCCTTAACAAATGCCATTCATCTAGTAGTCTCTAATGCCCTCGCTTTCGATATGACATTAAACTCTAACCTTTCCGTCTTCTTTTTCTTTCATGTGTTCACCTGGATCCATATCTCTGAAAAATTAAGCGCATCAAGGTAGGCAATAAGATAGCTAATAGAAACGCGTATGGCGTCATTACTGGGAGCACCTGTAAACGCACTCACATTGTAATCATTAGTGACGGTGTACGTGGTTCCACGCTTCACTTCAGTAGCAGGCTAAAGTTTTAGCCAACCTCCTACACAGACAGAGAAAATGAGAGAGATTTATGTGTGTGGTTTTCTGAAGGGAGGAGAGAGAGAATAATCAAAATTACTTTGATATTGGACCCTGAGAGTTCAAAGATGCAGAAGGAAATTGGGCGTGTCATTTCCAAAGGATCCATTCTGGCTGATACTTATTTGTCTTAAAGGACTTAGGCAATGCATGAAAAACACATAAACCTAATTAGTGCTACTAAAAGCACTCACTGTATCCAAGATAGCATCAGTGATATCCCAACATTACGGCGAAAACTACAGATTAAGTAAGAATAAAACTTCTTCATCCGTTTCTGTTTCTCCCCAGAATAACCCGTGGGTGTTTTTGACAGCCGAAGTAATACTGGCAGAATAGAGCAAAGCAGGTAGTGGCGTGTTCGCTGTTGTGATCCATCGCTCGTCATATACCAGTACTTATTTCCAGTCACTAGCATCGTATAGCTACTTTTCCCACCTCGCGCCAATAAGTGAAGGAGTTCATCCTATGAGATGAGCACGCTTCCGGTACCTCTGATTTTCCCTCGCGGGGCTTAGAATGTGTTCATTATCACTGTTGGTGAAACTGGCACCTTTGCTGCTTTCCCCGAGCTCTGAATTTAAAATTGGGGAATTGTGTTTGCGGACAGTGTTTATTTATTTATTTATTCGTACGGCTAGGGCCCCCTGTCGGGCAGACCGGTCGCCGGGTGCCGGTCTTTCCATTTGACGCCACTTTGTCGACCTGTAGTCGCTGAGGATGATAGGATGATGACGACAGCACAACACCGAGTCCCTGGGCAGAGAAAATCAGCCAACCCAAACGGGAATCGAACCTGGGCCCAGAGGATTGATAATCCGTCACGCTGTGCGGACAGGGAACAGCCTACAGCAAAAAGTGGCTTCTTGAGTTCAGCTCCCACAGCGCCATCTGCAGTTGGTCGCCACTACGTCACTTTTTAAGAGTGTGTTCACCTTGCGCGCCAGGCCGAGACGTGATGGGCCTCAAAATATATGAGATTCAAAATTCGAAGTGGTACAAAAATGTGAAAACTGAACCTAAAGAATAATGAAATCATTGTTGCGCAAGATGGCACTAACTGGATAGCGGCGAAACACCTCTGGCAGCATCTGTGTTATTATGACCGTTCGGGCCAAGGCTGGCTAGGAAGCGCCTCGGTAACAAACCCGTTGTCTTGCAGTTCAGTGTTCACACTGGCTCGGCGGCCGGGGGAAGAGATGGTACGGCAAAAACCGACCCGCGCAGCGCACTCCACAGCCAGAATGCGGAATATTCCCCACCTGAGCCGGGGGCCGATGCATTCTGGTGGAGCTACACTTCAGGTTGTGCAGTAAACATATCACTTGTCTCCCGTCTGGTTTATAAGAAATATCACATCAACTGTTATTCAGCCTCCGTCACTCGCGATGTTGTTTTCGTCAATAGATCTCACTGAACACAGAAAACAGTTCATCTTCTATTTTATTTTATGGACAATTTCCTTAACATTTAAGTGGTGGAACAGTTACAGAATCTACCCTACACAATAATAATCTCTCCCTGCTAGCCTGTCATTTATTAGAAAGCTTTTATCTATTAACATGAATTGATTATAATGCATTAGTATAGCCCATGTTGCACGAACCACTGTGTGTACTGCACGTTTTTGCACCCTCCTCCGCACATTCGCCACACAGACACATATATTTAATTCCTTACGTGTTCATTCATGTAATGCCTTATAGTATACATCTGGGAATGAAAAGCGTTCTTAGCAGATGACAATATGTTTTAAAGTACGGCATCACTAAGAAAAAGAAAAAAGTTAGTGGGAAAAACATTGAAGAAGAAGTTTCAAAGCTCGAAAAGGACAAATAGCTGTGATGAACACACACCAAGACATCACTAAAAACGACGACACTTTCCACTTCGTGACGACTCTCAGAAGTTCAATAAACTCCCTTTCTCCTCAGGGGAAAATATTTGTAAATTTTGAAAAGCAAGGGCTTGTGTATAATGAATAGGAGGCAGTAAGTTCAGTAAAAAGTTCTCCTTCAAAACAATGATTGTGCACTAGTTCAACTTCCTTCATCACTATAGACAATATTCGCTTCTTGTGTTGTGCTGCCGTAAAAATGTATTCTGTTTAGAAATTTTCGTCCTGCATGTTCTTCAACTGGTACTGAAATGTATTATTACCCTTTTTTGATGGACATCAGGAGAAAACTCTCCTGTGTTTCGATATTCATGGGGCGAGGCCATAACCACCCATTCTTTATGTGCCTTAAAATTCGATGAGGAACAAAAATGTGAAAACAGTACCAAAATAATAATGAAATCATTGTTGTGTAAGATGGCACTAATTGCATAGAGGCGCAACACCTCTGGCAGCACGTGTGTTATTTTGTCCGTTCAGCTATGAAAGAGTGTGGATCCCTTGGCGCTGCGGATAAGCCCACTAAGTTTCACATATATTGTGTTTTACGGGTTTTTTTGCGGCAGGAGACGGTGGGCGGGAGGCGGGATCGTCCGTCGACTTCACGCTTGCATGTATTTCAATCATCTCCAGACGGGTTGCAGCACCGACATCACAATCAACTTCGCCACTGTCATGTGCATGGTGATCCTTTTAAATCTCTTCCCCCTGATACACGGATCCCGAGGACACCGCGGCCAAACCAGCCGCCAGAGGATGTCATCACGACACCGCGGGACGACCCCATGGAGACGGAGCCTTCGCCTCCTCCATCTCCTCTCATGCTATCGATGGAGCTGGACCCGCCCACACTGCAGCAGCCGACGCATTCTACATCTGGCTATTGTAGTAGTAGCAGTAGTAGTAGTACTACAGGGCTTTTGGGCGCACGACAGCAAGGTCTTCAGCGCCCGCTCAGTGACATAGTGAGTCGGGTGTCAAGAAAAGACTCAGAACAGTAAGATAAAACGGCACATAAAACACAGGTAACAAGGTTTGAAAAATATGTGCCTACCCACACCGAAGCGTGGGACGAAGCACGTCGTCAGCAGTAAAACATGGGCAACACACGAAGAAAGTGGGGGAGGGAGCTGAAAGAATATAGCAGATGGAAGTGGCTGGCTGACCGCAAGAAAAAAAGGGAGGAGTCAGCCACTCTGCAATACACTAAAACCTCCAGCCTAAAAGTTTAGGTCAGAGTCCAGACACATCTCAAAACTTTAAAACCCTAGACACACACGTCTCATCGTTCGCTAAAACCCAAGGCAGATCCCCAGCAACTTGTGCTTCTGCCCTTGCAGCACGGTATAAAATACAGTCTGTTAAAATGTGGTGGACAGAGATGTGCACACCACAGGCATCACAAAACGGAGGATCCTCCCGCCGTAGTAAAAAGCTATGTGTGTGAGGACAGTGTCCGATCCAAAGACGTGTGAGGGTCACTTCTTCCCGCCTGAGCGACCGGCAGGAGGAACGCCACGGCCGAGTTGTTGACTTCACCAACCGCAGTTTATTGACCGTCACCTCCAGCCATTCTTCCTCCCACAACTCCATTCTCTTCCTGTGAAGTGCAGAGATGACAGACTTCAAGGGAAGAGGACACTGGACTACACCCTGTTGTCTGCAGGCCTCCTTGGCAGCCCAATCGGCCTGTTCATTGCCCCATATTCCGACATGACCAGGCACCCAGCAGAAGGACACCTCCTTACCCCGCCGTTGGAGCAAGTATAGTTGGTCATACATCAGCCGGACCATCTCCTCAGTTGGGTACAAATTCTGCAGTGATTGTAAGGCACTAAGAGAATCGAAGCAGAGAAGAAATCGATTGCCCCTAACACGATGCATCTGCTCCAGTGCCTTCAGGATCGCGTGGACCTCCGCTGCGAAACCGGTATATTCATCAGGGAGGCGAATCCGGGTAACATGAACAGGGAACACTACAGGACAACCAAGGAAATTCTCCTGTTTGGAGCCATCGGTGTAAACGACGGTGAAACCGTGATACACATCTAAAATGTTAAAAAACAGAGATTAGAATGTAAAATCTGGTGTGCTATCTTTCTTAAAATTAGTCAAATCTAAAATACGTCGGGGCCTCCGGAGTAGCCAAGGTGGAAATCTGTTCCTAACGCGACGTAAAACAAGAAGACCAGCCATAAGCATCGCAGCGGGGCAATCCTGTGCGCGAATCCCATAGGGCTGCGTCGCACGTTGCCGGTTATGTAATATTCGAGCCAGAGGAGGCTGAGCAACGGTATGGTATGCAGGTGTGTATGGTGTGGACAAAGTGTTATACGCCTGGCGCACTGTAAGTAGCCGTTGCCGCATACGAAGTGGAGGTTCACCAGCCTCTGCACAGAGGCTTGGTATGGGGCTATTTCTGAATGCCCCAGTGGCCAATCGAAGCCCTTTATGGTGTACAACGTCGAACATCTTTAAGTAAGAAGGCCTCGCAGATCCATACACCGTGCACCCATAATCGAGCCGAGATCGCACAAACGCCCTGTAAAACTGGAGCAGACAGGTTTTGTCAGCTCCCCATGTACTGTGGCTAAGACATTTTTAAATGCTTAAAGCCTTAAGTGACCGTCGTTTCAAGACTTTAAGATGAGGTAACCACGTAAGTTTCGAGTCAAAATGAGCCCCAGATATCTCACCGTGTCTTTGAAAGTAACGATAGTGTTCCTCATCCGCAACTCAGGAAAGGTTAAAATCGAACGAGAACGGTGAAAAAGAACACATACGGACTTATCGGTGGAAAACTCTTCGTCGCCCAGTCATCCAAACGTCTAAGAGTAAGTAGCAACTGACGCGTTGTAGTTGCAAGGTTTGAAGAAGAGCAAAACAAAGAGAAATCATCCACAAACAAGGAACACTGGACAGGACTTTTCACTATGGAGGTAATGCTATTAATAGCGATGGCAAAGAGAGTCAGACTTAAATGCTGCCCTGAGGGACACCGTTCTCCTGCTCAAAGCGATCAGACAGGACGTCACCAATTCCGTATCTAAAATATTGTGGCGAGAGGAACGACTGAATAAAAAGAGGAAAACCTTCACGAAAACCCCATTCGTGAAGCTGCTCCAGGATGAGACGCCTCCAAGTGGTATCGTAGGCCTTCTCGATGTCAAAAAATACACCTAGAAGGTGATGACGGCGTATGAAAGCTTGTTGTACAGCCGCCTCCAGGAGGGCAAGGTTATCGAAGGTGGAACGAAACCTCCTGAACCCACACTGAAAGCGACTAAGGAGTTGCCGGGATTCTAACATCCAGACAAGGCGGCGGATGACCATCCGCTCCAAGGTCTTTCCCATGCAACTAGTGAGGGAAACGCTACTCGGGCTTGTGCGGTCTTTCCCAAGTTTTAAAAAAGAAATTAAAACTGCCTCACGCCACGTGTCAGGAAAGTGACCCGACGTCCAAATGGTATTAAAAAGTGCGAGGAGGATTTCTTTGTTGTGCCGTGTGAAGTGCCGCAGCATACTGTAATGAATCCTGTCGTGACCAGGGGATGTGTCACGAGCTGCAGACAATGCAGAATCCAGCTCCCACATAGATAACGGGCAGTTGTACACTTCATGAGAGGTGGACTGGAAGTCCAGACTACACCTCTCCGCAACCGCTCTATGGCGCTGGAAACCCGGATCCTGACTGGTTATTGCAGTAACTGTGGCAAAATACGCTGCCATAGTCTGGGCAATGTCTCGCGGATCCGTTTGGAGAGTGCCGTTATTCATTACAGAATCCAAGGGGCAACTCCCTACTCTGCCAGAAAGTCTCCTCATGGTCTCCCACACAATAGAACTTTTGGTGGAACGATTAATGGTGTTCCGAAACTGTTGCCACGACCTCTTCTTGCTCTCTCGAATAATGCGGCGACATCTTGCTCTCGCCACCCAAAAGGATGCAAGATTCTCAGCAGTCAGTCGACACTGGAACCGACGCAGAGCCGCACGCCTGGTCCTGATTGCAGAGCGGCATTCGGCAATCCACCATGGACAGGCTGCGTCTTCCGGTGGCCTGTGGACTGTGGAATGGATGCTGGAGCGGCGTGGTGGACCGTTTTGGTAATATTATCCACCCACGCCTCAACATTCGCACAGTGTTCAAACTGGGCCAACTGGCTATAAAGTGTCCAGTCGGCTCCACCCATCTTGGTGGTCGCCTTTCGGGGACCACGTCATCTGGCAGGTGAATCCAGATTGGGAAATGATCACTGCCGTGCAAGTCAGGAACCACTTCCCATTGAGCACTGGCGGCTAGAGCTGGAGAGCAAGGCGAGAGATCAATGATAGAGAACGACCCAGTCGCTGTGCAGAATTGAGTGCTCTCTCCTCCATTGAGCAAGTAGGCACAGGATGACAGGAGAAGCCTCTCAATTGCTCAACCCCTGGGGCAGGTAATTGCAGAGCCCCAAAGCACATTGTGGGCATTAAACTCACCACAAATAATGAATGGCTGGAGGAGCTGTGTAAGAAGGTCGGTGAGGGCCGCTTTATCAAGTGCATCATGTGGGGGCAAGTAAAGCGAACATACAGTCAATGGATGACGCACGTGCACGGACACAGCGATGGCCCGTAAAGTCGTCGTAAGCGAGAGAGGCGAGGAGTGGTAGTCCGCCCTGACGATAATACCTACGCTTCCTCTAGCTCTCTCTCCACGCAGGTCGTCCTTTTTGTGGAGTGTATAGCCTCATAGCTCAGGGGAGTATGAGGGATGGAAATAAGTCTCCTGGAGACATAGACACAGCGGTCTACCCTGAGAGAGTAGACGAAGTTCCTCCACATGCGTCCTGAACTCTTGCAAGTTCCACTGAAGTAAGGGAGCCATCTATGATGGGGGTAGCACCTTCAGCCTGTCTCTCCGACGGGGCGGGGAGACCGCAGCAGG